>NC_068355.1:177562223-177601603 GCF_020536995.1 Dreissena polymorpha
TAACTTTCTATGTTCTTTATGGTATGAACAATAGATACTGCTGTTTGTTTTTTTTGCTAATAATATGCTGTATTTTTTGGTCATTTTAACTATTGTATGAATTGAACATAACTGTTAGTTTTCGGTGAATAGAGAAATGTTTCCTGCAATAAACAATAAGAAACTGAAATCAGAAGTCTGTTTCTTAAATTTTACAAGTCCCAATTTGAAATGTTGAATCTAAATTTTTTCTAAGTCCAACATTCTGCCTCATTTTTCTACCAAGTACAGAAATTCTGCCTGGCTAAAATGCAAAGTGCTAAAAATCTGTCTTGTAAAAATTATAAGTGTTAAAATTCTGTCTTGTGTAATAATCTTTACAGATAAAATTCTGCTTCATTGTAATTCTGCTTAGAAAATCTGTACAGATTTCAAGGTATATTCTGTGTCTGTGTCCTCTTTGTACAGAAAAAATGAATTCTGTCTTGATTCTGGGCAGATTTTGTACAGACTCTATACAGAATTTGCATAGAATTTTCGTACAGGGAATGAAACATCATCCTTTTAGTAAAATACAGTGGATCAGTAAAAATATTATCAGAATATGAGATTTTTTGTATATTTTGTATATTAAATATTGTGTTAATGTTTAATTTTGTTGATTAATATAAATATAAGCAGGACAGGGGAAGTAATACACTATTATATCTTTGTTATATACAGGGGAAACAAATGCAATAAGTTTAAATTTATTGTTACAGCATTTGCCTACCTTGTAATATATTTAAATTTTACCAAATGTAAGGCTAACTGCATTGTTGTAATGCATACTACTACTACTACTACTACTACTTCTACTACTGCTGCTGCTGCTGCTGCTGCTGCTGCTGCTGCTGCTACTGCAGCTGCTGCTGCTGCTGCTGCTACTACTACTACTACTACTACTTCTACTACTACTACTTCTACTACTACTACTACTACTACTACTATAACTACTACTACTACTACCACTACTACTACTACTACTACTACTACTACTACTACTACTACTACTACTACTACTCTACTACTACTACTAATACTACTACTACTACTACTACTACTACTACTACTCTACTACTGCTACTGCTACTGCTGCTGCTACTACTACTATTACTACTTCTACTGCTACTACTGCTACTACTACTACTACTACTACTACTACTACTACTACTACTACTACTAATACTACTACTACTACTACTTCTACTACTACACTACTACTTCTACCACCACCGCCACCACCACCACCACCACCACCACCACCACCACCACCACACCACCACCCCACCACACCACGACCACCACCACCGTTCACAGTGACAAAAAACGTATTCACACAATGGCTGCTACTACAACTTATAGCCCATATAGGGGGGCATGCATGTTTTACAAACAGCCCTTGTTTTATTTCATTTTTAAAATATTTTTTTCAACTTTAAATACATAAGTTAACCTGATCCAGTGTAGAAAATAGAACATATTGCATAATTAAATTATCTGTTGCCTTGAATTTGTTTAAAATACAGTAAATTATGTTAAATTGATTATTTAAGACTTTCCTTATTTTCCCCAAAATCCGTCGTTTTGCGCAATTTTTGTTCACCTCAGAAAAGGCCAGGCCCTTTCCCCAAAATCAGATTAAAAAACCATGCACTTATCACACATGTTCATAATATTTTGTAATGTATCAAAATAGTTGTTATTCACCAGTTAAGGGCTTCTTTGAAATATATGAAACACTATTTACCTTTATAACTCAATAATAAGTTTGCGGACAGTAAACAATAATAATTTTTTTTCGATTTTTTAAAATATTAAAAAAATACAAGTGTCTGAAAATATAGAGACGCAAATTAAAGTGTCCGAAATTATATTTATTTTGAAATAAATGCAATAATTAATCAATGTACAATTATTTTCTTGTGATTAATTCTTCTTTTTCCTGCTTGAAAAATATATAAATAGAACTTCTTGTCTTAAATGATATAGAACAAAAAGTAAAAACAGAAAACATACTGCTTCCTTAATAAGCTCACACCATGTTGGGTGAATCAATTATTTTCTACCGGTTTATGGTTATTTACCCGATTACGCGGTTGAAATTATCCATTGCCCTCAGGCATGCATATGTCACCTTTTATGACCTTGATCCCATTGTAAAAATCCATGATCGAAGTGCCACAAGATAAGTGAAAACAGAGTCTCATCATGTAGAGTTAATATAGCGCGGTTAACTATACTGTCCGAAAATTTTAAGACATTTATTATGGACGAATACCTGTATGTCCGAACATTAAGAGTCACGAAAAATAATTATTTTGGCTAAAATAGAGGATGGCCAAAAACTTAGAGGGTCCGAAAACATAGAGTAATTACGGTACATGCGATTATTTTTCCCAATTGAGCCAGTTTTGCAAATAATGTTTTCCCCAAAATGGGGGTTTTCACGACGCGAAATTCCCAAAATTCCAATGTGGTGTTTTCCCAAAATGGAGTGGAAAAGGCCTAGTTTTGAGCATTTTTACACCTTTTTTTGAAACAAAATATGCTGTAACCTGTTTTGGTAAATTGTTTAGAATATTTTTGTTGCCTCTCTATCTGGCCATGAAACAATCAGAATGCAAATGTTAAGTTTTAAATACACATTTTTGCTCTATTATTTAGTAATCCATGCTTTTAATTTATTTTTTTATATATTCTGTGGAAAGGTAACTGTAATGATTCTTTAATGACATTATTTTAAGTCTTCGGAAAGGACTAAATTACAAGTATGATAAAGATGAGAAAACAAAGCGTTGAAGGCACTGAAGTTGTACGCTATTGCATAATTTAAGACCCAACTCATTTTAATGCCCCCGAAGGAGGTCTGTTTGTCGGTCGGTTGGTCTCACTAACAGGGGTGTGATTTTTCCGCGGATCCGCTGATTTCCGCAGATCAGGTTGTCCTGGATGTCACTTCTGAGATTTGCGTTGTTGTTTTTCGAGCTCGGCAAATTTGGTTATTTTTCCACTTCGAGTGAATTAATAGTGATTTTTGAGCATAGATACGTTTGTGTTTAAGAAGCAAATTGGAAGTGTATTATTCGAAATGGAAAAGAAATCGAAAAATAAGTCAGAGAATGGAAATTACGGGCATGGTTTCTCGGGTGGACGTGGCAAACATGGCGGCGGTGGAGGTGACGTGGGCACGAGCAATGAAAGCGAGTGGTCTATCAATCAAAACAAAAAGAGGCAAAGACGCTCAACAGGTGGTACGTTTGATGTTCATGATAAAACTTTGTCCAAAAATGATTTCAAACAGTTGTCTACGGACGATAAGCTCGTTACCTTGTTCGAGATGTTGACATTTGCAAATAGTATGAATGCCCGTGTACAGAATATTGAAGCGCACGTGCAATCTATATCATATGACAATTCTAAAACAAACGAGCGAGTGAAAATCCTTGAATATCGTAGTATTGATGCTGAAGCCAGAAGTAGACGGAACAATTTAATTTTTCGTGGTATACCGGAGCTATTGAGATCCGAAAACTGTATTGATTTAGTAAAGAGATTTATCTGTGTGGACCTAGATATTGACACGAGCAGTATTTCCATTCAACGAGCTCATCGATTGGGTGCACCCAACCGTGACAAATCCAGACCAATTATAGCCTGTTTCCGTGATCACCAGGACGTGGAGAACATACTCTCGTTTGCACATAAATTGAAGGGCAAACCCGAACTCGGTATAAACAGGGATTACCCAAATGAAATAGTTGAGGCCTGAGGTCCCGCATTTGGCCGAAATTCAAAGAAATGAAGGCTGCGAATCCCCCACGTACAGTACATATTGGTTACCCAGCCAAACTAATTGTGCAGAAAAAGGTAGTGATTGATGAGTTCCCCGACTGGAGAGAAGTGCTACAAACGTCTAGACTAAAACATAAACAAACTGACCTTAACAAACATGGAAACATCACGACGCCAAACAGTTCTGAGCTCCCAACTCAGAATAGGTTCGGATGCTGTATGGAAACCAGTTCAGCGAGTAGTGAGAGCGATTCCCAAACCCCCGATATCGAGACCGAGGAAGAGGTCGACCAATACAGCCAGGTCATGCGGGACTACGAACACAGGAAACAGAAACAGTATGTCTCTTCAATAAACTTTTCACCGACGCCACCGAATGATAAACCCCCAACGCTACAGAGTGATAAACCCCCGGAAATAGCGACGACTTAGGATGTTGGGGGCGATGTCCCGATCAACAGCTTTGACTGTAAGAAACGCCAACATATTAATATGAAAACTCTTAAATTGGGTTCGCTTAATGTTTGCGGCCTTAAAAGGCGTTCGAACTTTCCAGAATTTATCTCCCTTATACATGACTATGACATATTCCTTGTATCGGAATCTAAACTTGATCAGTATGATGTGATCAAAATTGACGGTTACACTTACATTAATATACCTAGAAAGCAAAAAACACTTAGAAAATCTGGCGGCATAGGAGCATTTGTTAAAAACTGTATACTTCCATATATTGAAGTGATTGAAACCCAATGTGACTACTTAATGTGGTTAAAATTATCTAGTAAATTTACAAATTTAGACGAGGATCTATTATTTGGTACAGTCTATGTGCCTCCAATGACGTCACGTTTTTATAACAATGATGAATATGAAATGTTTGAACACGAAATTTCAAATATATGTAACAAATATTCATATGTATATTTACTTGGAGATCATAATGCTCAAACTGCAGAAATGGTAGATTTCACGGTCTGCGATGAATTTTTAGCAGACCTTTTCGATTTTGATTATGATACTATTAATTTTTTAGACCAAAAGGCAGCCATGGAACATTATGGCATAAAGCTTAATCGTAAATCGCAGGATAAGAAGAAAAATAACCACGGTTATAAGTTAATCGATAACTGTAAGAATAACAATTTAATAATACTGAATGGCAGATACGGTAAAGCTAGACTGCTACAAATTATCAATAACATGAGAATATTAAACTCACCCCATGTACAGGTCCCAATGTGGTGCCTCTGGTTAATCATTGAAGAATGTTCACAGATATATCCGGTAAAAATCACAATATTATTCCACATGCTTTAAAAAAAAAAAAAAACTCCAAAGTTGTCAAACAAGCGTGAATCGCACATGTCAACACAACTCTCATGCCTGTTACACTGACCTGATTAACTCACGTGACCATGCTTACGTCACCCGTCAATTACTTCTCTACGCGCTTGTAAACTATAGCCTGTTTCATTATTTGAGGTTACTATACATTTAAAATGTACTACGCCCATGTAAAAGTCCAATAACTAGGTCAAAAATCAACTGGACACCCCACCCCCCTTTCCAATTCCCTAAATAACTATACCTAGGAAAATGTATGTTACTTATCTTTCTTAGTAGATCTTATCTAACCATGTCATGTGAAAATTATGTTTATATGACAATATTGTTCTGTATACTCATATGTTGCAATTGTAACTTGAGTTAAATAAAGATATGTTCTGTTCTGTTCTGTTCTGTTCTGCGTAAATTCGTGTTTAAAAAATGTGGGGGAGAGGGGCTACCACCAATTCCGCGGACGTATTTCATAAGCGGCCCGAAATATCCGCGGCCCGCGAAATCTCTCCGCATTTTACACTGGTAGATTCTGCCTAAGCATTTTTAAAACGAGCCATATAATTGGCTGTCGTTTCCCAATCTTCCAATTAAAATCGTGTTCTTAAAATGCGCTCTGTGATTTGTTTGCAAATGGCGCCGTTGTGAAGAGAAAATTAAGATTATTGAAATAACAAATAGCAATCGAATAAACGACTGACATCACCTAGTCTGATAGGAATAATGAAATGTGTTTGTCAAAAAAAAGACTACGTTTTAGATACAAGCAACACATATTTTGTTAAGAAATGTGCCCACTGAATTTTTGTGTCACGGAAACCAGTGTTTGCAAATTGGAGTGTAGTCTACTCGCGAAGTTAAACAATTTAGAGAGTATCGTTCGAACATGGAAATAGACAAACATGATTTGATTTTTATATGTCTGTGGGTCTGTGTATAATCAGATTCATATGCATATTCTGCTTTTTTATGTTTGTCACGCTGTTCAGTTAACTGAAATAGCTTTGAACTGAGTGAAGATGTGAAATGCAAGATATTGAAAGGTAAACAAATTAAATATATTAATTTAACTCAGTCAATACATCATTTAAACACCAGAAGAACACTCAAGTGTGTTTGTTTATATTTAGTCTATTAACTGTCATTCAATACATTGAAAAACTGCTGCTATTGATCACAATAAATACTTACTTAACTGTTTACTTTGCATCCTCAGTATGATTAATGTGAAGTTTAACAGGTTTTTATAAAGAAATATTGTTATGAAGTTCAAAAAGTTGTTTATTTTTGTCATTGCGTTATGCGCGCCATTCGCGTAGTCAAAATCAGTCAACAAAATTTTCCTCCCCTCTGACTTTGCCTCAATCACACCCCTGACTAAGAATATAAATTTATGATGCAAATTCCCTGTACAAAACTTTTGAATTTTGACACCATATACAAATTCAAATAAGATGCAATTGATGAAAATAAATAAATAATAAATATGCGATCAATACTTTTTACTCATGAATTTGGTAGTCATAAAGAAAGCCCTGTTGACCCGTACTTTGTTGTTGATGCATTACTTGGTACCCTAGCAGTTGACACAGTGTCAACAACTCTGACCTAAACATGGGTATAGAGCAATAATGCGCTTTTTCGGCATAGCTTTTTTACCCAGCTTTTCACCTTAAATGACATTTACATAAAGCCAGCAGACATGCTTGAATATATTCGAATATTTCATAGGCTTATTTGAGATAAAACCTCTGAACTTTGGCTACATCAGTCTGTCTGTCTGTGCTCAGCGCAAAGTATGTAGCACTGTTCAGTGTTTTAAAGGAATTCCAGACTACTCTCTGTATGTTCAAACGACACAAATTGTTGCCCAGTCACAATGACGCGTTAAAATCCATCTTGCAGAATTTTAGGGTCAGTACTTGTTCATTAAATAGTCCGGGAAATATATAATTGACATTCACAGTTTTGCTTTCAAGATGAGAAAATGAACATTACCGAAATAGTTTAGACTGTCATGATAAGAGTGAAATCGTTTAATTATGCAACAAATGTTTGCCGTACTTGATCAGCCCGTCTGGAAATCGTTCCTGAATGCCAGGATAAGCTGCCCTTATTTACAAGTTTGCTATTTTGAATTCAATTTTGTATCAAAATGCATTGTTCTAAAATGTGAATTTACAATTCACAATGAGATTTGTAATGACCCACGTCATGAGACAATGGGTCTTATTCAATATGCGCCCATCATATATATAGCCCACTCAGCCTGCGCATCTCTCAGTCTGGTCAGGAGATACAAAATGAGACAATAACACATTTAGTGATTTTATAGCCAACAGCATCGCCTATACCAGACTGTGCAAATGCACGTGTTGTGATTAAGATACGATGGCTGAAACGCGTAAGACCCATTTTCGCATGAGGCAGCTATGAAAGTGTGATTTAAATGTGTCGAAAGAAAACTGCGTGTAAATCAAATATTAACATAAGATATGTTTCGATGGTGAAGATATATACACTCATAGTTATAAGGCATGTGAGGACACATATAATTTATGATGTGCACTCCCGTAGTATAATTTTTATCTACTTACACTTATGTGTGGTTTAACAATGATAAAACACATTTCATGTGGAGAATATGCGACTAAAAAGTGAAAAAAACACAATAGTTGAACTTTTTTGTTTAATTTAATTATACAGGTACGTAAATTGCAAACTTTATTTAATAGTCGACATTTTTCCTGGGGAAACTAGTTCATGAACAAGATATTTGTGAAAAGCAAAATTTGTTTTTCATGAACTTTTAGAATTCATGAACTTATTCATGAACAAATTAATGAACTCTGAAACAGAAAGTTCATGAAATTTGTGACAATATTCATGAATAACAACATGTATGTTTCATGAACTTTTTATTTCATGAACCTATTCATTAACAAATTCATGAACTCTGAAACAAAAAAGATTCATTAACTTGATGCATTTGTTCATGAACAGGTACAAATATAAATATGGAACTGTTAAAAGACAAGCTGAGAAATATTTTAAAAGGACAAACAATGGAAATATGATAATAACAGAACAATATTATTTTATTCCCAGTTTAATGTTTTCATAAACATTGTATGACTTGAGGATCTTCTTTTAAAAGACGAGGACGAAGAATAACACAACAAAGTTAGGCCAGAGTTTTTTAATAAAAAGATTTTCGGATTTTTTTCCAAAACATGTCCAGTAGGAGGACGGAAAAAAAAAAAAAAAAAAGATGGTGACCAAAAATGCACTATGCTAAAAATGTTATGGTATGAAGTTCTTTGTATATTTCGTGACCAAAATAATAAATGTCAATGAAATTTATTATGTTCTAAACATTCTCATACACATATTTAGCAATAAACACATTTATTAACAGACCTGCATTTCATACGAATATAATTATAGTTGCATAATTTTCTTTTATCCGAAACAGTTTCTGTTACAAATGAAAATGCACAAACACGCAAATATGTCTTTTGCAAGTAATTCCTTTTGAGACAAAATGAACATCTGAATTAAAAAAAACTCTGGCAAAGTCAATCTTCGAATTAAAAAATCTTAATCTGTCATCCAATCCCCCATGTCACTGCCTAGGCACTTTAATATTCCTCTATTAAAACAACATCTTTACATGTAATTCAAAAATGAAACACGCCAAGTGTTGCTCGAGTATTAAAAGAAAATACAAACCAATATCTATTAGTTACAAAATTAACAAGATTAAGCTTGTGATGGTTTAATATTTAAAATTGTAAAACACAAAGCTGTACAAGTTTCCCACTACAATCTTATAGCAAAGATGAATTATGTAGAGATAGAATAACACATTTTTTTTTTACAATATATGCAGTATGAAACTAAATTATAATGAATACTATCAACTTATAAAAATACGCAGAAAACATGACACACAGCATAGCATGGAATTATTATTATCATCATCTTACAATGTTATTACCAAACAATGGTTAACATAGTCATGATCATGACACAAGTACAAATCAATTTTAATAGGCCAATGGGGAAATTTTGCACACATATGCAAAGAAACAATATATTGAAAACGCATCATAGAGTACACAGTATATGTCTCTGTAACGAGCTCTTAATCTGCAGTGAATATTTACATTATAACTGAACAAGATTATCTGGATTTATTAAATCCAGCGGTCGGAGACATATGCCCCCCCAAACGTGACCTCGACCTTTGACCTAGTGACCTGCAAAATCTTTTAGGCGTCATCTGTCAGTCATAATCAATGTACCCATGAAGTTTCATGATCCTAGGCCTAAGCGTTCTTGAGTTATCATCCGGAAACCATTTGGTGGACGGACCGACAGACGGAACGACGGAATGACATGTGCAAAACAATATACCCCCTCTTCTTCGAAGGGGGGCACGATAATGGTTTGTATTTTATCAATTATAAAGTAATTAACCCTTTGCATGCTTGGAAATTTGTGGTCTGCTAAAATGGCGTCTGCTGAATTGCTACAATTTAATAGCATTTTCTTCGATTTTTTCAAAGAATACTATCAGAATGGCAAACAGTTTTGATCCTGATGAGACGCCACGTTCTGTGGCGTCTCATCTGGATCCAAACTGTTTGCAAAGGCCTTCAAAATTTGGTTCTCACACTGAAAGGGTTAATATAAAAAATAAATAAAATCATTATTTTTGGTCAGCCTGCTAATTGCAATGACAGGTTTGCCAAATAATGAATATATTGCATATATTAAATTGTAAAATTTCTTAAATAATTTACAAATGGTTTACCTGGCAGATGGAAGGTAGCAGTAATTCCTCCTCATCGCCATTAGGACATCAAATGCATTTTCTTTTATATTACTACGATCCTGTGTGGTTTGGTACTTTAAAATAGCATGTATGCATTTCAAGTCGCTCTCGACCAAAACATTCACTGGCATAGATGGGTCACACTTACACATGTAACCTTATCTGTGTCAATCATTGTCTTAGACGCTTCAAGTGAAGCGATTTCGTCGTGTTCATTAACATGTTTGCGCACAACATCGCCAATTTATTGGTCACTAGTGGCTTTGATAAATTGTTTTGTTGTTTTAGCATCCTGGTAAATAATAAGTCCAAACCAGTATAAAGTCATTGTGGTCTCGCCACCATTTTGCATGTTTTCAGTAAAAATGATCGATGTTACAGAAGCGCTTATGATACATTTACACGCGATATCGGTAAATGCTTTAAATAAATTACTTCTCTAAAACCCGACACGCGTTTTGTGTCTAAAACCCCGGCTTTTGGCACCCGAAAAAAAAATCCGAGATTGAAATTATATAATTTTTTTTTTTTGGTTTCGTCAAAAATAGGAGTCGGCGGGTCCGAAAATCTATTGATTAAAAAACTCTGGCCTTAGGTACTTAACCTTATTCAACACAGTCATTAAAATCTACAGGAGCAGTATTCCTGGTAAATTGAAAAAACTTAGAGATAAAATTCAACATTGTAATAAAATCATTCCATAACTTTTTCAATATTGGAGAAAGCAACTTGATATTTTGCATGTATGTGTATCTCATGGAGCTGCACATTTTGAGTGGGGAAAGGTCAAGGTCATTCTTCAAGGTCAAAGGTCAAATATATGGCTTCAAAGCGGTGCAATAGGGGGCATTGTGTTTCTGACAAACACATCTCTTGTGTGTAGTTTAGTCTGTACATAATCTGGTTGCAGTCTTCCAGGACTTTTTCATACAGGATAAAAGTGGAAAGTCTTGTCCCTGACTGCACAGGCTAATATGGGACAACACTTTACCCTCATGCATTAAACAACATTTTCACAGAGTGTGGCTCTTATAAATGACATAACTTTACTTTTATTTGCATTGTGTTTTTTGGTGAACGGCTGAATTTGTAATATGGCAGAAATGGTTGGCAAACAAAACGTGTACCCAGCAAAAGCCCTGGTTTTCCAAATGCCTTTAATGGTTCATTTTTGCCAGACTGCTGCCTCAGGCTTTATATCTATCATGAGAATAACTATTGCCATAAATCGAGATGATACCAGAATGCTCATGGTAAAAAATAAAGATTCTGTGGAAAGAAAAAGATCCTTTGGAAGATGGTGCCTCTATATTTTAAGATTCACGAGACAAATATGTCAGCACTATTTAGAAACAATGAAGAAGACATGTTTATGTCAATTACTTGTTTCACAAAAGTTTTTGTCCAATGTCTATAAACACAACAATCTGAATTCAGCTGTAAGAAGAAAAAACCTGTTCCTATGGATACTTACATTGCTGCTCCCATTATAGCAACGCTTTTTGGATGACAAAGAAATTAGAAGAGACTTTCTATAAACAAAAAATACAATAAAAGCAGAAAGTGTTGTACCTGATTAGCCTGTGTAGTCTGCACTGGCTGAGCAGGGACGACGCTTAAGGAATATGCATTAAGCCCCATTTTCTCAGATCAAGGCGCAAATTAATAATAATGGGACTATTGATTGTATGCTTGCTGGAGACAGAAATAAATCTTCCTTAGGGATACTAACTTATAGAGACTGCTGCCAACTGTGCAAAGCTTTTTGAATGACATATCAGAGCTCCAGATAAGGGTCGTATTTTTGTAATAACTAATTATTTTCAAGTCCGATACGTATTTATTTTAAAATCTTGTCGTACCATTAAGAATTACAAAATCAAGTTACGAATTTTATTTTGACATCGGTTCGTATAGATTTTTATTGAGTTCTTTTCGCGTATTAAAGATCTTTGCGGTGCTTATATAGAATGGTTATCGGGTTTGTTTAACAAAGCGCATTTTTTTCAATAAAAGCGGCGTATACAGTCTTATCTGTCAAAAAAAAAATGGCGGCGCCCAGAGAGCGTCCTAAAAAACTGCAAAGCGTCCAAAAACACGCTTTTAACATATTGTACGCAAAGTGAGCCGAAGTTAAATGTTTAGAAAGACATTATAGAAATGATCTTATACGATGTTGTAATTGTTCAGTTTCCGACACAGTCGGAAAAGCTAAACAAAAACGCGACACGACGGGTCCAAATTTAAACAACAAAAAAACATTGAACGAGTGGAAAGGACAATTCCCGTGGCTAATCGTTGAAAAGATTGAAGGGAAGAACCGTTTTAATTGTTAAATATGTAAAAATTCATCTAAGGCATGCAATCTAAGCACAGTTTGGGCATATGAAGGTATTTGAAAAATATAATTGTATAATACTGAAAAGACACTGTTGAACTCGTATAAATAAAGTTGCTAGTATGTTTATTTTGATTTTTTTGCATAAAAATAACCATTATTATTTATTTTTAGGTCATTTATAATAAATAAGAATTATTTTCCAAAACTTAGTAGTAAAGTTAAGAATAAAATTTCAGAGTTAAGAATTATTTTGGGAAATCTGGTAGTAATTTAAGAATTTCACAAAACCTTATCTGGAGCTCTGCATATGACAAAGACATTAATAATGGGACTTTCCATTATATACTTGCAGGAGACAGAGAGAAGTAAGGACATGTTTATGGACATGCTGGCCTCACCCTATTCCCAGTATGCAGAGTAAATCAGCACCACAGCCAGCAAGGATGGATTTCCTCTCAGGGTAAATATGGATTAATTGCATGTGCTTAAAGTGTCATCCTGTGCAGTATGCACAGGCTTATCTTTGCCGTCACATTCTGGCTAGACTGCATTTTTGTATTGAAGAGACTTCTTTGAATCGAAAATTCCATAAGCCAAAGTTGTGTCCCTGATTAGCCTGTACTCTAGACTCAATGGAATTAACGGAATTTCCACTTTGACATGCTGTCATTAATTACCACAATATTTGCATCCTTTTCTGCAGAAACATTATACAATGCTATCATGACTATGTTAAAAGTTGTTTTGTACAGATGTAAACATATTAATGTCTTCCCTATAAACATTGGCATATTTGCATACACTGTTTATTTGATGCAAAATTCATATAAATAAGGGTATAAGATTAGTAACAAAAAAATAAGTTTATTATTGTAAAAATGAAAAAAATGCAAGATTTATAGTTTAAGATTTGCTAAAGAAAGTGAAAGTGTTACGTTGAAGATTAAACAAGATTGAAATATGCGTGAATGTTATTTGAAGAAGGGTAAAAAAAGTGTAACATTCATAACATTATGGGGTTGTTTACAAAGAAACAGTGCTGAACAAAATGGGACTTTGATAAGGAAGAAAGCAAATTGTGATGCATGATTCTAAAATGTCAATCAATGCATGATTACAAAATGTCACATCCAATTTCCTTGGATTTTGTGTAATCTCATTCATACAGCACTCTTGGTCTTGAACTTGCTGCATTTTTGGCATTATCCACAATTAATGCAAGCATTGTCATTGGCGTTGAGTTTGAAATGTAACTGGTTTGAGGCAAGAACATTATGACCATTTGTCCATTTTCAAAGAAATGTAAGTTTCTTTGAAGGTATAAAAACAAATGGAAAACTGAAATTGTTAACAGGATTTGTTTATTAGGCAAAACAAAAAAATAGTCTTGGTTCAGGGAACATGGCCAGAAAAATGTAGGGGGGTAGGTATTTTTTTTTTTTTTACCAATCGACTGATTTCAGGGTAAAAAAGGGTCAGTTAATGCACCCATGATTGTTTAAACACTGACCAAATGATTAACATTGCGCATGTGGTGTTAAGTTGTTGTATATTATTCATCATTTCAACATTCCTAGCTCTTTATGCACCTTTTGCCTTTTAATCACCCTCTGTACTAATGCTAACCTGCGTAGAAACATGTGTACATGGTGACATGGTGAGTGGATTCACAGAGACCCATGTAAGGCCTTAGCTAGTACTTGGTGTACTTCATAACAGTGCACTCAGGTCCTGGGGGTTCAGGTTAGAAGAGCATGTAAAAGATTGTTCTTTAAGACCAACATCCATATAAAGTTTCATGACTATATCTCAAACACTTTTGGATTCAACATTGTGGGACGGACAGACAGGGGCAAATCTAAATGCTCACCTTAAGTGGGGGCATAAAAATTTGAAGTATATAAATATACACCATTTAGTGACCTTAAAAACTCTAAACATTCATCATTCTAGAGCCTAGACAGCTTGGAAAAACCACGTTTCTATTTCAAATTTATTGACATACAACAGATCGTAAGGATACTGAAAACTGGCTTTCAAATACATGTTTTATAATAGTACAAGACACAAAAATTGGTCAACATATTAAAGATAGCTGTTTTAATAGTAAAATCTACAATACTGCTTGAAAAGTTTGATGCATGATGTAATGGGGGGGGGGAGGAGGTACTTTGACATTTCCCTTAAAGTTTACTTTAATGTTTGTCCTATTTTAAAGAGTTACTTCTTGGACTTTCCAAATTTTCTCTGAACAATTGGTTCTTTTCTCATATCTCGGCATTTCTGGCAGATGGGTAGAACAGTTTTATATAATGTCTTCAACTCCGCATCTGTCTCGGCCCCAGGGTCTCCACAATGAGCACACAGGTCTTTGCGGCCAAGTTCTGCACCATAATAACACAATTCTACTGGAGTAGCACATTGGACAAACGGTCGTGTAACAACAGTTTTTTTCATTTCAGACAGAGCTGCAGATGGGGGGAACAAGTGGGCCCCACATGAAAATTCGTATTCTCTCAGGAACATGGCTAATGCAACCTCTTTTCTTTGGTTCAACTTAGTCTTTGAGTAAACGACACGTGGCTTCCTACATTCAACACAAATGGCAACTGCACGTGCGTTTTGACTGGACAGTGGCACATCAGCCACTGATTCAGTGCTTGTATCATTCACCTGAGGCTGACCAGAAGTTTCTCGTTCTTCATCCTCTTCAATTTCTCCATGAATTTCAACCGAGCTTCCAGGTCTAGGCTTGACTGTGTTTTTCTTGCAAACTTTCTTATCTGTCAATGATGGTCTGTCTTTTTCTGTTGTTTCTTGATTTGTTGCCTGTTTGTAAGGGAGAAAGTGTTCACGTGTGTCATCCAGTTCCGGCTCTGGAAGCCACTTTAGTTTCTCTTCTTCCATTTGCTTTGGTGCACAACAAGATGTGTCATTGCATTTCTTTATCTGGAATTGTAATTGGTTTCCCTACAATGTTTTTCCTTCCACTCTAGATACGCAGCGCATTTGTTTGTGTTTGCCTTCTGCAGTCTTTCCAGGTCTAATTCTGGGAAAAGCTCTCTTAAATGCCTTTTAAGAAGGTCGAGGTCATCATCTGTAGGTGGGGTCATGCATTGAATTGGTTCCTCCTTCAGTTTAAGTTTTCTGAACCTATTCTCAATCAACGCCTGAACAGGTTCAATAGAGTCTTTCCACTTAGGAAGCAATTCTGGGTGTTTTCTTAGCAACTCTCTTATTGAGGCTACACTGTTACATCTTTTTAGCTTTAATTCTGTCTCATTATCTTGCCTTTCTCTTTCAGTGGCTACGTTCTGAAGACCATAATTGAGTATAGACATTATTCTCTCCGCAGGGTTCACATAGCTTTGTCCTGGAGCGCATCTTACTGTTATGAGCATATCCAGATCAAGTTCTCTAAAAAGACATATGTTGGCGGATTTCACTTGCTCTAATGTACTTCTTTGATCTGTGCCGCCGTCAGTGTACTTTAAGAGAACCTTTGGGTTTGCCTGGTTTCTTTGCACTATCTTCCTGATGTTCATGGCATGTCTGATTGGTGATGCGGACTGGCCTGGTGACAGAATCATTAACAAACGCCGTCACCTGTCCCCTTACAAAGGACTGCTGGACAGAGTCAGGTATGGAACACAGCAATGCAACACTTGGGGTCAAAGAGGTAGCCTTCATATCATGGTCTAGACTTGACAATTCAGCATCAATAGGTGCAATGCTTTGACGACCTCTTACACCTGTAGAGATAGGCCTGTGAGGTTCACCAACAGGTACCTTAGCCTTGTCATCCACGCAAAAAAACAGACAATCATCTTTCAGTTCAATCGACCTACACTTCAAATATTTGAAGAGAGCAGCACAGTAATGATCATCAGGATGCTGTGCTCTAAGTTGCCTTCGCTGGATTTTGTATTGGATAGGTTTTCTTGAAGTAAATGTGAGGGCAGTGGATGAGTATGGGTTACGAGGGGTAAACTGCAGGCGAACTAGACTTTTGGATGGTATCGGAGTTCCCTCTGGACATGAAGTTGCTGTTTCCGCGATCATATCGGACAGAGAAATCCAACGAGACATGTGAGCAACTCCAGATCCATGGCGTCTTTCATCTGCTGCTTCAATATGTTGTACTTGTTCACAAAGTTTCTCAAAAAACACATCATACTTGTTGTTAGGGCACCCAGGGTTTAGGTGACGCAAATCATTCACAAGCCCACATTCACCTAAAGACATCAAATGCAACCGCTGTTGTGTATCTGGATGACTCATGGCTGCAGCATCTAATGCTAATTCTGAGTACATGTAATCAATAATGGCTGGTTTAATTTTAGCTATATTGGAAATTTTCCTTTTACAATCTTTTTTTGGGCTCTTGTATGAAACTCTTTCAAAAACGGTCTCATTCTCTGCACTAGCCGAGCTGCATCTGTCATCATTTCAGAATCAGACCTGTTCTCAGGTACCTGGGAAAGAATATATGTAGTACCAATCCCTCCCCCAGGACAAAATCTAATAACATCTACAGGAACACTCAATTGCAAACTGTCAAAGAAACGAAATTTTTGCATACTATTCTCAAATGGTTTTTCAACATGCAGATTTTCATCAAATAAAACAGGATTTTCAGTGTCAGAACTTACAACAGCTTTGTCAAGCAATGTGTATTTGTCTTTAACAACAGATAAAACTGATTTCTTACAATGAAAGACTGATGCATTCTGATCAACAGTCCTACATGGAAAAGACAGCTCCTTATTTGTAGCAGTTGTAGTTGCTTGTTTGTTTAAATATTGTTCATAAGATGACAGACATGATGCTAAAGCTTCTACACTTGCACGAAGCTCTGGCCATTTTCCTGTTGTAGAGTTTACGTAAGGTTTCTCTAATAAACTGAATAAACATTCCGCATGACTCTGAAGTCCGCTACTGGTCATCGGCTCGGATTTCTGCTTCTTCCTTTTTGTGTCATTGTACCCGTCAAACTGTTCAAACAGGTCTGGGACAGGCTGTACATCTTTCTGCTTTTTGGAGGTGATGTTAATCGTGTCCATCTGGTTTGTTTTGTACCACAATGCATTGCAGACAGTCTGAAATTGCAACAATACGAAAGAAATATTGTATTTCCTTTTTAACCCTTTGCATGCTGGGAAATTTGTCGTCTGCTAAAATGTTGTCTGCTGAATTACTAAAATAAGCATTTTCTTCGATTTTTTTTTCCAAGAATACTATCAGAATAGCAAACAGTTTGGATCCTGATGAGACGCCACGTTCTGTGGCGTCTCATCTGGATCCAAACTGTTTGCAAAGGCCTTCAAAATCCGGTTCCAGGGCTCAAAGGGTTAATAGTACAAACATGATTTCCTAATATAATTTAATATTATATATTTTCCAAATACTTTTAATAAGATTTTATAAATGTGTAACTTTCTCAATTTAAAAATGATGAAATTTTATTTAAACAAGAGCCGTCACTATAAGATGACAAATGCCCACGGTTCAAAAACTAAATGCCTCCCTTAGGGGGCATAAAAGGGTTAAATAAACGAATACTAAATAAAAAATAAATAAATCCCAGTTTAATATAGAAGTCGAATAGGTTTCCCATGCCATATTGTTAGTATTTTTAGTAATACAAGCACCATTCTTTTAAAAATCAAGAATAAAAGCGATATTAAGGCGGTATTAAATTTGCAGTTTTATAAGTACCGGTAGGTGATGGACTTGCTTCTATTAAATTTTGTATCAAAGCGACAGATTTAATACTTTGACTTCTTTCAATGTTTAATATTAATACACAGCACAATACAAAACACATGTACACAATTTAGTATAACACTGCCACCAACTATAAGTATGATTAATACTATATATATTAAGGAAGCACAGAAGAGTAAAAGAAGAGTATACATGGGAATGAGTAGCTTCAAGCATGTCAGATTTATACTTGTTTCGGGTCTGCAAACTCCAACATATTTTATTAAATAATATCCCAAAAATTAACAAGTATTTGTTTGATGCTACTCATAGTCTGATACACATATTAAAAGAGCTTTCCTAAAATAAAGAAGCTAAAGAGGGTTGCACTTCAGTTTAAATCATGAAAGTTTAGTTTAATACCAAATCACACCATCTGTAAAAAGAATAACAATAATTGTTTTAATACTTTCTGCTTTTTATACGCCCGTATAAAATACGGGACGTATTATGTGAAACCCCTTGGCGGCGGGCGGCGGGCGGCGGGCGGAAGGCATCACTTTGTCCGGACTCTAATTCAAATTGTATTCATCCGATCTTCACCAAACTTGGTCAGCAGTTGCATCTAGTTGATATCTAGGCCAAGTTCGAATATGGGTCATGCCGGGTCAAAAACTAGGTCATAGGGTCAATAAGTGCATTTTCAAAGGGGCCACTTTGTCCGGACTCTATTTCAAATTGTATTCATCCGATCTTCACCAAACTTGGTCAGCAGTTGCATCTAGTTGATATATAGGCCAAGTTCGAATATGGGTCATGCCGGGTCAAAAACTAGGTCATAGGGTCAATTAGTGCATTTTCAACGGCGCCACTTTGTCCGGACTCTAATTCAAATTGTATTCATCCGATCTTCACCAAACTTGGTCAGTAGTTGCATCTAGTTGATATCTAGGTCAAGTTCGAATATGGGTCATGCCGGGTCAAAAACTAGGTCACAAGGTTACTTAGTGCATTTCAAGCATTTAGCATGGTGTCCGCTCTCTAATTGAAGTAGTTTGCATCTGATCATCACCTAATTTGGTCAGAAGTTGAGTCTAGATGATATGTAGATCAAATTCGAATATGGGTCATGCCGGGTCAAAAACGAGGTCACGATCGGACACATAATGAATTTCAAGCATTTAGCATGGTGCCCGCTCTCTAATTGAAGTAGTTTTCATTTGATCTTCACCAAATTTAGTCAGATGTTACATCTAAATGATATCTAGGTCAAGTTCAAATATGGGTCATGCCGGGTCAATAACTAGGTCTCGAGGTCACTTAGTGCATTTCAAGCATTAAGCATGGTGTCCAAAACCTCCGAACGGGCGTATCTTGTGACAGTTTGGCACTCTTGTTTTCATTATTTTTTTATAGTTTTTTTTACATTAATATACAATATCAACTTGAGATTTTTGCAGATTCAAACAAACTATTTAAAGATTATTTTTTAATTATTAATCAAATTGTTTATATATAATTTTTTATCAAAATGTGTTTGAAATATTATTAAAATATTGTTTTTACATTTTGCTATATGCTCTTTAATAGCACAAACTGCATCAATCAAACTCACCTGCACAAAGTAACCACCATCAGTCACTGCATTGTCTCTTGGAAACTTGGTATCCATTCTATTGCACAGGTCTATTATGGCATTGTACAACTCATCCTTCCGGTTAAGTCCTGTCAGTACTCCAGAGCTGAAGGGAACAGGAAAATAAAGTACACAGAGTCATTTTAAAACCCACCAAAGATGTGTACCCGGTATGTTCAATAAAATTTATTTTATTAATTAAAAGATGAAAAATAGGCGGAAACACATTGGTTTAAAAATTCAGACAGCAGACAACAAAGTTAAACTACAGACAAATGAAGTATTAATTGATTTGAAAATTATTAAATGTTTATTTTTTTACATTTGCAATTTAATATCTTAATATACCTTGCCACTTTTTTCGTGGGCAATGCTTTCCCCTTCATCATTAACACCTGGAACTGCTGGCATCAACGGTTTTCTTTGTTGCTTCGTTCGAAATTTTCTCCAGGGAAGATGCCAATATTCCCTCTGGTAAGGTAGTACATGTCATTTTGATGACCTTCACACCAAACGCCGAAACCTCAAACAATGGGATGCAACCGTCAATCTGAATTTTTTTTAATTGAAACTTATACATGCAGATTAAGTTTGTCTGTTTGCTACCGTTTACACAATAATAATTTTGTCAAATAAAAACATAGAACTGCTATTTTTCATACAAGTATGTATAAAAACTGCGAAATAAAATATTTAATCAAACTGGTGTAAAAGAAGTCTCAAAACATTTATTTTTTTTCCCCAGAACAACTTTATTGCGCTACTAATCCGGTAATGGTATAAACTTGACTGTACTTCAATTCCCGTGTTAACTATGTTAACATCGAATTTTGCAAATATTTTGGTTTGAATCTATTACTTGTGAACCGAATTGTGTTGCGATGAAATTTCAGGAAAATCAACCCTTCGACATATTATAAAAAGTTATCTCTCAAAATGTAACAAAAACGTCCGGTTTAATAAACGTACGAGACGAGTACCTCCCAGAAAGATGTCCCTTCCAGCGAAGTTCACACAATGAATTTAACCCCATATCGTTGTGGATCCACCGGCCCATGAAGCTCTTTAAAAATGTCAGCTGCTGTTGATGAGGTTGGAGTAACTCTCATCAGCTGACAGCCTTTTTGGTGGTCACATTTTTCGATGTTTATTGCCAACATTAGCGATGTGGACGCCGCCATGTTTATAAAGCGTAAACGAATGGATCTGTCGTTATCGGCTACAATGCGCTATACGTAAAACTCGTTCCGTACCGTACCGAAGAAAAAACATCGCTGACAGATTTTTTTTCCGCGGACTAAAAAAATCGTTAGGGTCGGGGGCAAAAAATAGGGTCGGTCGGGTTCCCTGAACCAAGACTATTTTTTTGTTTGGCCTTAGGCAGAACTACTGAATTAGATATTGACTGTTACTTAGAATTGCCATAAACACTATTCTATATGAATTGTCCGGACCTAAATTGAGATTGTCCTTTTGCTATTGTGGAGACCTTGTGCAAGCTCTTCAGTTTAGTTATCAACCTGTGGACAACATTCTGCATATCTAACTAATGCCATTGACAATGTTTCATAAGTATGGCATGATTGCTTCTAGTTTTTTGTGACAGAAATTAATCGAAGTCCTATATAACAGACAGGTGTCTGTTCAAATAATTATGTTCCTTGGAAAATTAGGCCCCCCAAGTTCTAGGTTAATACTATACCATTAGGATAATTATGCCATTTAATTTTCAGAGTGTCTGTGCTGCATGTATTAATGAAGGGATACAAAAAAAACAGAATATAAAAGCAATTTTTTTATGGGGAATGTAATGTAATAACTCTTGTTAGGCAGTCATTTCCACAGAAAGACAATGAGCTTGAGCATTATATGCCCTTACGCCCAGTCTCATCTAGCAACCACAGAAAATGAAGCTGGTGCAAATTGTATGTGAGGCAGCCTACCTTAAACACTAAAAAAAAGTTTAAACAAGGCTTTTCTTTATTTGGTGAATGTATCTGATTACCTGGGCATTGTTTCTGTTGCTAGGTGAAAGGGATTGCTGTTACTGTTTCACCTGAGAACTGTGATTATTTTCTGATGTGAGCATGTAATGATGGTACTTTCATAACTGGGCAATATATAAATGCTTATTTACCAATTGTTTAATCTGATTGCAGGTATTTTCGTTACTACAAAATTATTGTCTCAAATTAATCACCCATTATTTTTGTTTTGGTTCATATTTCTTAATTGTTGTGACTGTGGTATGGACAACATACATGTATTTGTTACAATAATGTTTGATATGGGTGCTTAAATACATTTAAGCGTGCAAATGTACTTGATACATGGGCAGCTTCAGTATGCAAACTTGGTGATATTCTTGCATGATGTGTTAATTTCTTATTAATTTAATCCTTTCCCACTGAGAACCAAAGTGAAAATGGCTATGGGCAAACAGTATCAAACCAAAGCAGCCCACAAGTAACTCGCAGTCGACTGGTCAGGTTTTATGCTGTTTGCTGCTCCTCATCATTATCTTATGGTTGGAAATAAAGCCTTTAAAACTATTTTCTAGTAAATAACGTTCTTTAATTCAATTTGATTTTCTAATGCATCCTAGTGTGTTTCTAAGTGATAATGGTAAAGGGTTTATACCTAAGATGATTTCTCAACTGTGAACACATACATTCAAACATTTTTTTTATATGTTAAGGCGCGTAATTATTAGTTTATGATCTAAACTATATATAATAATGTGTATAAGATCTGGGCACCATATGTGGATTTAAAAAAAACAGAAGTATTTTAACTGTACTTGTTATCAATCTGATGCTTACGTTTCTTAAAATGCTTTATTTGTATACAATTTGAAATGGTTTAGTTTATAGACCACTAGCCTGCACTTGAAAACATGGTCAATCTATTCAGCATTCTCATGAAGCAGTGTTAAACCTTACTCATCTTATGAGACAAACAATGAGGTCTTCATTTAATTTAAGTGCAATTTTAGACACTTCAATGTTTTGTAGTAGAGACATGTGATTGATGGGCTGAATTAGTCTCCTGTCTATGCAAGATGTCATTCTTTGCTGATGGTGTCTCAGTTTCTTCCTAGATTTATTGAGAGTTTGCATACCACGCTGTGCCTCTTGGTATGGAACCAAGAATTTTAAAACGTTTTTGGATAAAAGAACCATTAGAAATGTTTTTTTTGTTTTGTGGTATTTGGTATCATGTTTGCTTTCTGATAACATTTAAAGGTCAAAGAATTAGTATGTCCCTGGATTGAATGCTGGGGGTCAATTGTTTTTGGCCTGTCTGTCATTCTGCCTGTGTGTGTGTGTCTGTCACAAAACTTTAATCTTGGTCATAACTTTTGCAATATTGAAGATAGCAACGTGATATTTGGCATGCATGTGTATCTCATGGAGCTGCACAAGAAAGATTAAGGTCATCTTTCAAGATCAAAGGTCAAATATATGGCTTCAAAGTGGTGAAATAGGCGGCATTGTGTTTCTGACAAATACATAATGTACATCTATTGTTTTTTTCTTTGAAACACGGAAAAAAAAAATCCACAAATATTGATTTCCTTTATTTTTGAAGGATAGCCCAACCATCCAACCCAAGCTATTGCTATCAAACATGAAATAAAATCTAATTAGTTTGTTTTATGTCTTTACAAATGTTCAAGAGATAGTGGAAAATATATCTCAACTCAGACTATAAAGTACAACCTTTTTAAAACATTAGCGATCAATATGTTTCAAATATGGTTCTCTTTCAATTAGAATATGACTATATGACTATATTACCCTGACCTTATTGAATATGAACAACTTCCCCAACATGACCCAAATCTATAAACAAGAGCAGACAATTTTATCAAGGATTTTGTAAGAATTATGGCCCTTTTTCTACTTAGAATATGCATATTATTTATAAATCTATGTTAAAGTTTGCATACCACCTCATATTTTGTTTATGTCCCTGGACATATTTCTTTTATATTTTGCATACTTCTATGCTAACATAACCCCAATCTATAAACAAGAGCAGACAGCTGTATCAAGGATTTGGTAAAAATAATGGCCCTTTTTCTACTTAGAATATGCGTATTATTGATAACTCTATGTTTAACTTTGCGTACCACCTCAAATATTTTCTATGTCCCTCAACATATTGCTTTAATATTTTGCATACTTCTTAACCAACATGACCCCAATCTATAAACAAGAGCAGACAACTGTATCAATGATTTTGTAAGAATTATGGCCCTTTTTCTACTAAGAATATGCATATTATTGATAAATCTATGTTAAAGTTTGCGTACCACCTCAAATATTTTCTATGTCCCTTGACATTTTGCTTGTATATTTTGCATCCTTTTTAACCAACATGACCCCAATCTATAAACAAGAGCAGACAACTGTATCAAGGATTTTGTAAGAATTATGGCCCTTTTTCTTCTTAAAATATGCATATTATTGATAACTCTTTGTTAAAGTCTGCATACCACATCAAATATTTTTTATGTCCCTTGACATATTGCTTTTTTATTTTGCATACTTCTTTACCAACATGACCCCAATCTATAAACAAGAGCAGACAACTTTATCAAGCATTTTGTAAGAATTGTGGCCCTTTTTCCACTTAGTATATGCATATTATTGATAAATCTATGTTAAAGTTTGCGCACCATCTCAAATATTTTCTATGTTTCTTTACATCTTGCTTTTAAATTGTGAATACTCGTTTACACACATGACCCCAATCTTTAAACAAGAGCAGACAACTGTATCAAGCATTTTGTAAGAATTATGGCTCTTTTTCTACTTAGAATATGCATATTATTGATAAATCTATGTTAAAGTTTGCGTACCACCTCAAATATTTTCTATGTCCCTTGACATTTTGCTTTTATATTTTGCATACTTCTTTGCCAACATGACCCAAATCTTTAAACAAGAACAGACAACTGTATCAAGGATTTTGTAAGAATTATGGCCCTTTTTCTTCTTAGAATATGCATATTATTGATAAATCTATGTTAAAGTCTGCATACCACCTCAAATATTTTCTATATCCCTTGACATATTGCTTTTATATTTTGCATACTTCTTAACCAACATGACCTCAATCTTAAAACAAGAGCAGACAACTGCATCAAGCATTTTGTAAGAAGTATGGCTCTTTTTTTCACTTAGAATATGCATATTATTGATAAATCTATGTTAAAGTTTGCGTACCACCTCAAATATTTTCTATGTCCCTTTACATTTTGCTTTCATATTTTGCATACTTGTTAACACACATGACCCAAATCTATAAACAAGAGCAGACAACTGTATCAAGCATATTGTTAGAATTATGGCCCTTTTTTCACTTAGAATATGCATATTATTGATAAATCTATGTTAAAGTTTGTGTACCACTTTAAATATTTTCTTTGTCTCTTGAGATATTGTTTCATATTTTGCATACTTCTTTACCAACATGACCCCAATCTATAAACAAGAGCAGACAACTGTGTCAAGGATATTGTAATAATAATGGCCCTTTTGCTACTTAGTATATGCATATTATTCAGAGCTCGATAAAATTTGGGTCTAATTCTTATTTACTCCCTATTTTTAAACTTAATTCTTATTTTACGTGTATTTATAAAATTAATTCTTAACAATATATTACAAAATAATTGTTTATTCATTGTTTTTGACACATCAAAAAATTGAGTCATTTACGCAAGAGCTTATAAATTCATCAATTATTGACGAAACCATGCTTTGGGTATTTGAATCTAATTGAAAGAATGCATGCAGCGTGGACTTTTGACACTGAAATGGCTTTTTTGCCTTCCACGCTTCGGTCGGCCATTTTGATTTCTATGTAAAACGGTCACTGACCATTGTGTACACACCGGTCTTACTGACCTGTGTACTAACGCGCAAGGAATTGTGGGTAGCACTTCCTTTACAAGTGAAAAGTAAAAGCGAAAGTAAGTCAAGTAATCGTGCTTCTGAAAATCGCTAGCAGTCTTTATTGAGATACAAAATCGCATTTAAACATACTAAATAACATTTCTTTAAACAAAATTCCATTTTAAACACATATTTAACACCGTTTTTCTTATTATAGAAAAATATTCATTCCTACGCAGAACTTTTTTGGCGTGAGCACAAATCCCCAAATCAGGGGAATGTGATGCGTCTTAGCATAGAGGTGACAATAACGAAGTGACGTCACCATCTATGTATAGAATGGGTCACTGACAATCGGCTTAGGTCATAATGGCCTTTTGGTCGCCATTAAAGTCATGTCAAAAACTATATTTAACATTTAATTTTAATGACATTTTGGATAGGTATACAGTATATTACTTGTGTATAAAAATTACGATAAGGGAAATTAAAAAGGTACAATAAACAGTAATGACTCGCCTGCAATACTAGGAGAACAGAATCGAGACCGTTTGGCCTTTTGACCGTTCTTAGGTGTGGCTCTTCCTCACAGCAAACCCTTGAGTGACGTTAACTTATAGTTGTAGTTTTAATTGAGCGCCTAGACGAGTCAGAACCGGGATGAAATGTTTACCGTATATAATTTGCTACTGGAAGTTTTACGCACGTTCGAAAATTTTGAATTCGTGTTTTATTTTTTCAATGCGTAACTTAACGCAAAGATTTTAAATCTAAATCATTATTTAAGAAATTTAATTCCTTTTTACGCCTTTACGCATGTTATCTGGAGCACTGATATTATTGATAAATCTATGTTTAACTTTGCGTACCACCTAAAATATTTTCTATGTCCCTTGACATATTGCTTTCATATTTGGCATACTTCTTAACCAACATGACCCCAATCTTTAAACAACAGCAGACAACTGTATCAAGGATTTTGTTAAAATTATGGCCCTTTTTCTATTTAGAATATGCATTATATTGATAAATCTATGTTAAAGTTTGCATACCACCTCAAAGATTTTTTATGTCCCTTGACATATTGCTGTTATATTTTGCATATTTTTTTAACCAACATGACCCCAATCTATAAACACGAGCAGACAACTGTTTCAAGCATTTTGTAAGAATTATGGCCCTTTTTTCACTTCAAATATGCATATAATTGATAAATCTATGTTAAAGTTTGCATACCAGCTCAAATATTTTTTATATCCCTTGACATTTTGCTTTTATATTGTGCATACTTCTTTACCAACATACCCCCAATCTTTAAACAAGAGCAGACAACTGTATCAAGAATTTGGTTATAATAATGGCCCTTTTTCTACTTAGAATATGCGTATTATTATATATTGATAACTCTATGTTTAACTTTGCGTACCTCCTCAAATATTTTCTATGTCCCTCGACATATTGCTTTCATATTTTGCATACTTCTTTACCAACAAGACCCCAATCTATAAACAACAGCAGACAACTGTATCAAGGATTTTGTAAGATTTATTGCCCTTTTTCTATTTAGAATATGCATATTATTGATAAATCTATGTTAAAGTCTGCTTCCCACCTCAAATATTTTTTATGTCCCTTGACTTATTGCTTTTATATTTTGCATACTTCTTAACCAACATGACCCCAATCTTTAAACAAGAGCAGACAACTGTATCAAGCGTTTTGTAAGAATTCTGGCCCTTTTTCTACTTAGAATATGCATATTATTGATAAATCTATGTTAAAGTTTGCGTGCCACCTCAAATATTTTCTATGTCCCTTGACATATTGCTTTTATATTTTGCATACTTCTTATCCAACATGACCCCAATCTTTAAACAAGAGCAGACAACTGTATCAAGCATTTTGTAAGAATTATGGCCCTTTTTCCACTTAAATATGCATATTATTGATAAATCTATGTTAAAGTTTGCGTACAACCTCAAATATTTTCTATGTCCCTTTACATCTTGCTTTTATATTTTGCGTACTTGTTTACACACATGACCCCAATCTTTAAACAAGAGCAGACAACTGTATCAAGCGTTTTATAAGAAGTATGGCCCTTTTTCTACTTAGAATATGCATATTATTGATAAATCTATGTTAAAGTTTGCGTGCCACCTCAAATATTTTTATGTCCCTTGACATATTGCTTTTATATTTTGAATACTTCTTTACCAACATGACCCCAATATATAAACAAGAGCAGACAACTGTATCAAGGATTTTGTAAGAATATGGCCCTTTTTCTTCTTAGAATATGCATATTATTGATAAATCTATGTTAACATCTGCATACCACCTCAAATATTTTCTATGTCCCTTTACATATTGCTTTTATATTTTGCATACTTCTTAACCAACATGACCCCAATCTTTAAACAAGAGCAGCCAACTGCATCAAGCATTTTGTAAGAATTATGGCCCTTTTCCCACTTAGAATATGCATATTATTGATAAATCTATATTAAAGTTTGCATACCACCTCAAATATTTTCTATGTCCCTTTACATTTTGCTTTTATATTTTGCATACTTGTTTACACACATGACCCCAATCTTTAAACAAGAGCAGACAACTGTATCAAGCATTTGTAAGAATTATGGCCCTTTTTTCACTTAGAATATGCATATTATTGATAAATCTATGTTAAAGTTTGAGTACCACTTCAAATGTTTTCTTTGTCCCTTGAGATATTCTTTTCATATTTTGCATACTTCTTAACCAACATGACCCCAATCTATAAACAAGAGCAAAAAACTGTTTCAAGGGTTTTGTAATAATAATGGCCCTTTTGCTGCTTAGTATATGCATATTATTGATAAATCTATGTTTAACTTTGCGTACCACCTCAAATATTTTCTATGTCCCTTGACATATTGCTTTCATATTTTGCATACTTCTTTACCAACATGACCCCAATCTTTAAACAAGAGCAGACAACTGTATCAACGATTTTGTTAGAATTATGGCCCTTTTTCTATTTAGAATATGCATTATATTGATACATCTACGTTAAAGTTTGCATACCACCTCAAATTTTTTCTATGTCCCTTGACATATTGCTGTTATATTTTGCATATTTATTTACCAACATGACCCCAAGCTATAAACAAGAGCAGACAACTGTATCAAGCATTTTGTAAGAATTATGGCCCTTTTTTCACTTAGAATACGCATATTATTGATAAATCTATGTTAAAGTTTGCATACCACCTCAAATATTTTCTATGTCCTTTGACATATTGCTGTTATATTTTGCATACTTCTTAACCAACATGACCCCAATCTATAAACAAGAGCATACAACTGTATCAATCATTTTGTAAGAATTATGGCCCTTTGTCTACTTAGAATATGCATATTATTGATTAATCTATGTTAAACTGTGCATACCACCTCAAATAATTTATATGTCCCTTGACATTTTGCTTTTGTATTTTGCATACTTGTTTACCAACATGACCCCATTCTATAAACAAGAGCAGCCAACTGTATCAAGCTTTTTATTTGAATTATGACCCTTTTTTCACACACAATATGCATATTATTGAGAAATATGTGTTAAATTTTTGTACCAGCTCAAATATTTTCTATGTCCCTTGACATATTGCTGTTATATTTTGCATACTTCTTTACCAACAGAACCCCAATATATAAACAAGAGCATACAACTGTTTCAAGGATTTTGTAAGAATTATGGCCCTTTTTTGACTTGGAATATGCATATTATTGATAAATCTATGTTGAAGGTTTCATACCACCTCAAATATTTTCTATGTCCCTTGACATTTTGCTTTTATATTTGCATATTTCTCAATCAACATGAACCAAATCTATAAACAAGAGCAGACAACTGTATCAAGCATTTTATAAGAATAATGGCCCTTTTTTCACTCAGAATATGCATTTAATTGATAAATCTATGTTAAAGTGTGCGTACCACCTCAAATACTTTCTATGTCCCTTGACATATTGCTTTTATATTTTGCATACTTTTTTACCAACATGACCCCAATCTTTAAACAACAGCAGACAACTGTATCAACGATTTTGTTAGAATTATGGCCCTTTTTCTATTTAGAATATGCATTATATTGATAAATCTACGTTAAAGTTTGCATACCACCTCAAATTTTTTCTATGTCCCTTAACATATTGCTTTTATATTTTGCATACTTTTTTACCAACATGACCCCAATCTATCAACAAGAGCAGACAACTGTATTCAAGATTTTTTTAAGAATTATGGCCCTTTGTCTACTTAGAATATGCATATTATTGATAAATCTATGTTAAAGTTTGCGTACCACCTCAAATATTTTCTATGTCCCTTGACATATTGCTTTCATATTTTGCATATTTCTTTATCAACATGACCCCAATCTATAAACAAGAGCAGACAACTGTATCAAGCATTTTGTACAAATTATGGCCCTTTTTTCACATATAATATGCATATTATTGATACCGTAAAACGTTGTGTATAACGCGCATTTATGTATAACGCGCATCTACTTTTTAAAGCTAAAAAATCGGGAAAAAAAGTTTTTGAAGCAAAAAAATCGGGGGAAAAATTCCGTACCGCAGGCTAACTGAAAATCGTTATATTTACATTGCCGATCTTACTTATTCTTTTATTGCTTCAATTATAAATTATTTTTAAGACGAAAACGATACAACTAGTTGGTGTTTTTTTTAAATCATATTATGCGTAAAAATAAATGTTTGGATTTAAATGAATTATGCATGAAATGCACACTTTCCACGAGGATACCATCAAGGTTTTCATCATATGTCTCCGAAGTAACTGTCCACGATTTTATCGTGGAGTACACATAACGGATGGATTAGTTATAACTAAGAAACTGACATTATTGATTGGTATTGTCACCTGGTTATTCATGCATGACTAATTCACAACCGCGCGTTTTATTAACAATGCCGATATCATGCGTTCTTTTCGAGTGTCTAAAATTGACAGGAGACTTTAACGACTCAAACTTCTCAACACCATCACGACATTACCGGCGATAAACAAACAATGGAGGTGTGAAGCCGTTTGCCGGTTCGCATGTTTTGATAATAGCCCAGCTACACAAAACTTGACAGGTGACGCAAATTGCTCAATAATCACATCCTCAATCTTGACAAGACGTATGAAAACGTGTAAACAAACACAGCATCAATTTTATTAACACATTTGAAAAGCAAGAAAAATAATCTTAAATATATCGGGAAATACCTTGCCGACATACTATTGTAAATCGACAAGTGCCCCCAAATAAATTGTGTAACCCTAGTACAGTAGGGTATAATATTGTGGGAAAAGTAAACAATAACATTTAAATAAAAATGGCTTCCTCGTTTTTTATTCTCTTCTTCAAATTTATTTGATTTCAATGCTCTGTACGTACCTGAAAAAGATAGAAAATATATATGTTAACTTTATAATGTTTGTTCATCTTATTCAGATCGTCAATATAACACTATTATTATCATAGTTACAGTTAAAACACCGGAAAACAGAATGATGCGAATTACCGCTACTGGGTAACTGACAGCGAAAAAATGTCTTGGCATGGCTGTTGTTGTGCATAACGCGCATCACGTTTTTAAAATGAAATTTTGGGGTAAAAAAGTGCGCCTTATACACAACTTTTTACGGTAAATATAATTATGTTAAGTTTGCGTACCACTTCAAATATTTTCTATGTCCCTTGAGATATTGCTTTTATATTTTGCATACTTCTTAACCAACATGACCCCAATCTATTAACAAGAGCAGACAACTGTATCAAGCATTTTGTAACAAAAATGGCCCTTTTTCTACTTAGAATATGCATATTATTTATAAATCTATGTTAAAATTTGCATACCACCTCAAATATTTTCTATGTCCCTTGACATTTTGCTTTTATTTTTGCATACATCTTAACCATTATGACCCCAATGTATAAACAAGAGCAGACAGCTGTATCAAGCATTTTGTAAGAATTATGGCCCTTTTTTGACTTGCAAATTGCATATTATTGATAAATGTATGTTAAAGTTTGTGTACCACCTCAAATATTTCTATTTCCCTTGACATATTGCTTTCATATGTTGCATACTTCTTTACCAACATGACCCCAATCTATAAACAAGAGCATACAACTGTATCAAGCATTTTGTTTAAATTATGGCCCTTTTTCTACTTAGAATATGCATGTAATTGATTAATCATGTTATGTGGTGGTTTTACATGTATAACTTTTTGATATATGGAGTGTACAAGTAGTACTGCTTTGTTATTTGTTAAATATTTTATGTTAAAGAATAAAATAAACATAAAATGTGTGGATTTGGTCAGCTGTATGGGATGGAGGAGGCTGAATATGTCGCGAAATTAGTCAGTGACAACCAAGATGTGGTCAGGGAAAAGTCAGTAAAAAGTCAGGGAATTTTATTTCATCTGGATGGTGGCAACCCTGATCAAACAAAACTTGCTGTGTAATTACTCAACAAATTCTGAATAAACGAGATAAAAATATCTTCAACTTGGCTATATATTAGCTGATTGACTGCCTGTAAAATCTTTCTGTTCATCCCTCAATTCATCTCTCTGTCCGATACAAATGACATAACTCAATAAGAACATAAGACATAATAGAAAAATTAGGTAAACATGTTTTAAGTGATAATTAAACAGCCTTGTTGTTGATGAAAATATAAAATGTCAGGTGTGATACACCTGCAGTTACTCATAATTTGATGGTAGGCGAGATGATATAATTAACGAAGTATTTTAAACTAATAGTTATTTAGAATGTTAAAAAAATCCTGTTATGCCTCAAACAATTGAATTTTGTTATTTTATCTAATCCAGAGTGGTTTTTTTGCCCCCTTTCATCTGAGTTCCCCCCTTTCAATGTCACACTCATTATTAAAAACAAATATTATTAACTTTTTTGGATCTATATAAATGAAGCATTTTGTTTAACCATGTAAGGGGAAAAGGGCTTTTTCCTTTCAAGAGTCTGATGGTTCTAAAATCACACCCCTGCTAATAGGTACTAACGGCAATATAAATGTCACTATATTTTTAATAGCAATTTTCACCATAAAAGGATAAAAGCATTGTTTTCATCAATGATATTGAAAAAGATTGTCAATATGAATAAAAATCATGATATCTGCTGTTGTTTTTCAGAACAATTTTCTCCCACCAATACTGTACATTCAAGCAGACAACTGTTGGCGAGAAAACAAAAACCGATATGTGTTTTCATTTCTACAATCGCTGGTTGCAGAAAGGATTTTCAATGAGGTACATGAATTATGTCTTTCACTATCGATCATACAGTTTATTAAAATCATTTTGAATTACAAGTGTGTGGTCTTCTACTGTTGATTGGAGGTAAATAATCTGTAAATCCTCTGTTATTCATGTCAGCTTGTGCATCAGTCTGTCAGTCTGAATGTCCACAAAATTTGATGAAACTACTTCTCAAAACGTAATTGTCTGGTAATTGTTAACAGACTAAAAATGAACACGGCTTTGATAAATGGACACAAGATCTTATTATGAGACATTTTTTAAACCAATAAAAGAGCAACATGTAGGCAATGTACATTCTCAAATTCATGGCTAAATATCTTATGTCTCTTACTCTACAATATATAATTATATTGTTAAGGTTCACATGTCCTTTTTGATTGTTGGCCAAACTCATTAAGACATCGATTCACAATTTAGCATGATTTCAATGACGGTAGGTTCCAAAGATGCGGAAGCTTTGAAGACTTACTGAAAATTTTTCAAAGTGCTGAAAGAGTGATGAAAATATTTGATGTAAAAAATGGTTAGAACCAAATCTCAATGTAGCTCAACACGTAACTCGGCCACTCCATTATAGATTTGTTAATGTTGACGGCATCGTTATTTTTTTTTATAAGGGACTCCAACATCAGCCCTCCAGGACTCTACATGATGGACATTTCCTACAAAAAGTTCCTGAAGGAGTACCAGAAATTGTAGCTTCTGATTCTTCGAAGATCGAAATAGATTTTTTTCTTCAAAATATCGATGCCATAAGGCTGCTTCTCAAGCAAGAAAACTACAAAAAATGCAAAGATTTTTATGAAACACTGTAATGGTAAACGAAGATGCTAGTGAATTTCCCCTTCCGCTTCTACCTAAGCAGCCGATTGAGACCACAATTCCAAAAGGTGCTGGCTTAGTACCAGAAGTAAGAGAACTTCTGGAAATAGAAAATCGTCTGCCATTCGTGAGTATATTGAAATATAGTTTTGATAAAAAAACTCTGTACATGAATTTGATGATAGATGATTATACCCCCATTTCTTATATAGGAGTCACTTTGTCGGTCTGTCCCGAAATTTCATCGGATCTTCACCAAACTTGGTCACAAGTTGTATCTAGATGATGTCTATGTCAAGTTTAAATATGGATCATGCCAGGTCAAAAACTAGGTCATGGGGTCACTTAGTGTGTATTAAACCAAAAGTTTGTCTGGACCATAACAGAAAGTGGCGTCTCATCAGGATCCAAACTGTTTGCTATCTGAAAGTATTCTTTGAAAAAATCGAAGAAAATTTTTGAACACCAGCAGACGACATTTAAGCAGACAACATTTTAGCAGATGACAAATTTCCTAGCACGCAAAGGGTTAAAATTGCCTGAAACCGAAAACATGTATTTGCTAAAAGATTATGCGTTTCACCACTAAAATTCCATGTAATTTATGGGTTTTTTCCTTTGTCAAACAAATTAAAAGCCACCTTTTATCGTTGAATTTTTTGCAGCAACTGCCAGCTGTTAGTAAAATTACAACCATTTGAAAGGTTGACATTATATATGTATATTTTTTTAATTAACTCACCCGTGATTTTTTGTTGATTCTGCGATGACCTGGTGTATGAACTCTCTCCCGGTTGAATCAGTTGCTATAGCAAATGTTGACTTCGTCATGGACCGTAAATCAGTGTCCGACAAATTTCTTATTTTTCAGGTAGCCTTCTGGGCTACCAATAAAAATATTTGGTAGCCCATAAAATTGTCCTACAAAATGATAAGAGGCAGGTTTTCATCTTTATTTTATTTCTTTATTTACATAAAATTATACATAATATGTATACATACATATACATAATACAGCAAGTAGTCTGATGTACACAGTCAATATCGTAAATTAATGTAACAGTACAGGCACCGTGTACTTAAATGTAAATGTACCAAAGAAAATCATATACTACATGTAGATATTTCATGTATGTGTACTTAAATTCGAACAGCACGGTAAGTCGGAAACGTAAATAAAGCGTTAAGATGATCAATACGATTGACTCGTATGGTGTTAATCAATGCAATTGCCCTTTTAACAACAAATACCAAGTTTCAAGAAATCGAGAGCATTAAATCATTTATTTACTTGTGTCCGACTTTAAGTACTGTCCAAAATTACGTCAGTCAGTCAGTATGCAATACAATAATTGTTTCAATAATGAAGGAACTGATACAGCGTAACATTAACAATACAGCGTGTTTACATGATATTTTATTAAGAGGAAATGTCAATGCCAAATAATTTGCGAGATACCCCGGTACATTAGTTGAAATTCACAACGAAACTTTTAATGGAAATTAAATGATCCCAATGATGTACCCGCTACGAAATTTTTATTTACAAATAAATACACCCACGCCAATTTTCGCACGCTTTTTATCAGGACAAAGAAATTCATTTATTTAATGTAGAATTTTATAACCTAAAATAGCTGTACACAACGCGTGCAAACCGTGGCAGGTGATTTACTCATGTTGCAATTACAACGGTCCAGATTGGGAGCTTATTTCATCATATCTTTAAATAGAACCATATGCCGAAATTCATTTGACACTTTAGAAAATTTCAAACGTTTGTGTTTATGACTCTTATCGTCTATATTACTCATCCATAATTTGGTTTTAAAAATATAAATCGGGCATATATGGGATTATTTATTAACAGTCGATTAATCCAATTATTAATTGACAATGAAAACTAATAAGCAGGTGTTAACCGCGCTCACACTGTTATTAATATTCATTTTCGGTTTCGTTACCGTTTTGAAGAATCCGCTATTGTTTTGATTTATTTAAAGTTCGGCGTCTTTGGATATTTAACGACATCAAAAACGTTGTCGCTATTACTCATTGTTGCGGTTAACAAAGAATTCCAAACTGCGAAATGATGTTGCATCATGTGCGCCAACTATCCAACCGGCTCTCATTATATTATTAGCAGACGAAAAATGTTGATTCTGATTGGATGATTAAAATACACTGTTACTGTTTACGACATAACCGCAAGTGATCGGTGACTGATTAGATAATTGATTGCACTTTGTTATCGGATTATAAGCAATACACAGTGTACAAACACATGGTCAGCGTGTTTATTCTACGTATGTCTGTCAATAAACCGGGCTACCGCTCTTATAGATTTATAGTAGCCCGGCGGGCATCAGCTGGAAAATTTCAGTAGCCCGATGAAAAATTTCGGTAGCCCCCGGGCTCCGGGCAATGGATTTGTCGGACACTGCGTAAATTCTCTTGACCACTCCTCAGAAGGTTGTACATTTAAAAAATCATACCCTGTTTTGAAGACCACACGGAGTATTAATATTAAACGGTACACTGTTGTCATTTAATTTTTCCAGATCGCTGTCAAATATTACAGGTTTGTGATCGACACTCCCATGTCCACTTCACTTAAGCTGCTTAATTTTTGACTAGCAGGTTTCATTACTTGATGAAAATTGCTGGTCTTTCAAATTAATGTTATACATGCTTAAGAGATGCTTGGAAATTCCATACTTCAGACTGTCCAGCGATTTTTTCTTTAGTTCCTCGCCGTTTTTCTGACGTACAGATGCATAGAAAACGCGTAACTGGTTGTTCAGTTCCGCTGGATTTTCGACGAGATCACCAAGATCCATGTGATTGGAACAAAGAAATTTGTTGAACAAGTTCATACCATGCTTAACTACACGTTTAGTGTTTTTAGAGTCCTTGTCATGATCCAATGACTTCAAATCCTCCTCGCTTATCGTTGAAAAACGTTTTGCTTGCCATTTTGTCGTCTGTTTTACAGCGGAAAGGCAAAACTGCGTACTGTGCATGCGCGAATGGGACAGTGAAATTTTCGAACATTCCGCACGTGGTTGCTAAGGCAGCGGGATACAGTATTTTTTGTACAGTCAATTTTTCCCGCTGGTGGCACGTGATTGCCAAGGCAGCGGATACAGTACTTTTTGGACAGTAATATTTTTCCCGCTGGGTCTGACAGTATTTCTATGTCACAATGACCTATGGGAGTTTAGCATTGTGAATAAAAGTGAGGTTTAATAATAATAAATGTCCTGAGGAACTGATGTCTCGATACGCAATAGAACAAGTGTCCCAATAGAAAGAGTTATTGCCTTATGAAACTTTTCTTAATGTATACATGTTGTTCTGGGTTCATTAAAGATGGTGACACTGTGTTAAACAGGCCTGTCCTTTACAAAAAGAAAGTTTTTAGGGTCATTTTTTATTTAGATGGTTATCTCATTTTTGTCTATTATTAGTTTGACAATAAAATTGTAAAGTTAATAGAATGGTATAATACTATATTTTCCTTAAATGAATCCAATGGTAAAATTGAGAAAATTATTGTTTTTATGAGTAAATTGCCTTTCCGTATTGCCTTCAAGTATGTTTATCATCCTCTGTCCACCTTGTCATACTTTTAAATGGAACATCTTTTTAAAGCCTTTAGCAGAATGCTCCAGAATTTTTTAGAATACAGTTTTTGTACAGCTTGGATCTTTTCCTTATTCAAGAATGGCAGTTATTTACAATTTTGAGAACTCCTGCGACTTAATTGTTGCAAAAACTTTGGAATTGCGGTGACTTGGCCACAAACTTTTTTTACAATATCAAAAAGTTTGTGACTTGTTTTTATGCCGCGGTATGGTGGCATATATAGCAGTCTCACTGTCAGTTGCCCGTCTGTCTTTCCCTCTGTCTGTCCGTCTGTATGTCTGTCACTCTTTTGTGTTTAGGTTTCAAAAATTGCTCATAACTTCTATGTACCTTCAGATGTAACATTCATATTTGGTATGCATGTGTATATTTTCAAGGCTTTTCCAGAAGCACACAAATATGACCCCTTTGACCTTGACCTTCAACGTAGGGTTCGCGTTTAGGTTTTAAAATCTGCGTTAGGTTTTGAAAAAGCATTTTTCAGCGGCATATATCTTCCGATGGAGACAGCTGTTGTTTAACATAATTTAAAGTTCATGTTTTTTCAAAGAACTGAACAAGTTTTAGGCATTGCCGTTACAAGGATTTAAAAATTAAAGTACATCAATACTGGTACCTAAGTGGCAATTTCAGAAATTGACTAGATCAAGTATCTATAGTCTGTTTCTAGCTCAATCTTTTTAGACAGACCGTCTTAGTCAGAGTTTTGCTTATGATAGCATTTTTATTTAAGGACACAATTTATTAAAATATGCACTATTTATTTTAAGGTGCAGCTAAAAAGTTGCCATGCAGCAGAAGAAGAAGGTTTGGGACCAAGGATATCTAAGAAAAAAAAAAGGATATCTGTATACATACTGTTTTGAAAAAAATGACAAACATACATGTAGACAAAGTTGTTAAAAATTATTCAATAACTTTCATTGTAAGGATTAATTGTCACTTCAGTGTCCTCATTGTGAAACATAAAACATGTTTGGGTCTATATTGTTTGTTTAGCAAATAATTGGCTATCAAGCCTATCATAGTGAAGGGGTCATCAGCAGCTGTTTGATTTAAGAGGATTATGGCTCTCATGATATGCTACCTTACCTTAGTTGATACAAACTGCAGGAAGACACGACCAGGGCAAGAAAAAGACATTCTCATTCAAGGCGACGATTCAGGTTTGTCTTTAAATTATAAGTGCTTTTTAATAGAAAATCTTGTTCAAACATAAAATCAGCAACAATAATTACTTTATTTACTTGAAGAAAAAGAGAAAACGACTTATTAACCACATTTAAAGCCACACAACTTGTTGACATATATATAAATTTAAGTATAAATAAAAAACATATTTTATGGTATGCCAATTAGAATATATCTGGTGGTGGTAACACTGTAGAAATCCTTCTTTTTTGAGTTTAAAATAAAAAAAAAATCACGTTTGTGGAAATGGACGTATACGTACAGAAATCCTACTTTTGGTTTTAAAGCGGAACCAATTTGAAAAAATTATAAATTACTTGCTGACTAGGCTTTAGATTTAATGACAATTTTGCCACACTTTCAAATTGCATCTATCTGTATTGATTAACATGTGTTTATTTCAAGGTCAGAGACTTAATTATTCAAAGTGTATGGCTTTCAATTTAGAAATGTGTGTTGAGCTTAATTGTTTTTATGACCGGTCTTTGTCTGTCGTATGTCCGTCCGTCAATCCGTTAACATTTTCTCGTAAACACTCTAGAGGCCACATTTTTGTTCCCATTTCATGAAACTTGGTCAGAAGCTTTGTCCCAGTGAAATCTCGGCGAGTTCAAAACTGGGTTGTGCCGGGTCAAAAAAACTAGTCACTAGTCAAAAAAAAGAAAAACCTTGTAAACACTGTAGAAGTCACATTTCCATGCCCAATCTTCATGTAACTTTGTCAAAATGTTTGTCTCTTAATGATATCTTGGTTTGAGTTCAAAAGTGGTCCGATC
>NC_068355.1:177601703-177634203 GCF_020536995.1 Dreissena polymorpha
ACCTAACCCTAACCCTAACCCCTAACCCTAACCCTACCCTAACCCTAACCCTAACCCTAACCCTAACCCTAACCCTAACCCTAACCCTAACCCTAACCCTAACCCTAACCCTAACCCTAACCCTAACCCTAACCCTAACCCTAACCCTAACCCTAACCCTAACCCTAAAACCCTAACCCTAACCCTAACCCTAACCCTAACCTAACCCTAACCCTAACCCTAACCCTACCCTAACCCTAACCCTAACCCTAACCCTAACCCTAACCCTAACCCTAACCCTAACCTAGTTTTGTTCAAACCCGCGCAAACTGAACGAAAAGCGAAGAAAATGCCGCCTACCTAGTACGGATCGTGCGCAAAACATGACCGAAAACCGAAGAACATAATTTAGTGCTTTGACGTTTTCGTTAGGGTTAGTAACCCTAATTTTCGTTACGGCGATTTTTACGGTCTCGGTAACCGAAGGCCCCACGGCCCCGGGGGTGGGTGCGTTCGACTCGGCCGACGGTCCCGCTGATCGTGGTGGTGTCCTTTTGCACTTGGCTCGTCCCGTTCGGCTTATCGTTAGGGTTAGTAACCCTAATTTTCGCTACGGCGATTTTTACGGTCTCGGTAACCGAAGGCCCCACGGCCCCGGGGGTGGGTGCGTTCGACTCGGCCGACGGTCCCGCTGATCGTGGTGGTGTCCTTTTGCACTTGACCCGTCCCGTTCGGCTTATCGTTAGGGTTAGTAACCCTAATTTTCGTTACGGCGATTTTTACGGTCTCGGTAACCGAAGGCCCCACGGCCCCGGGGGTGGGTGCGTTCGACTCGGCCGACGGTCCCGCTGATCGTGGTGGTGTCCTTTTGCACTTGGCCCGTCCCGTTCGGCTTATCGTTAGGGTTAGTAACCCTAATTTTCGCTACGGCGATTTTTACGGTCTCGGTAACCGAAGGCCCCACGGCCCCGGGGGTGGGTGCGTTCGACTCGGCCGACGGTCCCGCTGATCGTGGTGGTGTCCTTTTGCACTTGACCCGTCCCGTTCGGCTTATCGTTAGGGTTAATAACCCTAATTTTCGTTACGGCGATTTTTACGGTCTCGGTAACCGAAGGCCCCACGGCCCCGGGGGTGGGTGCGTTCGACTCGGCCGACGGTCCCGCTGATCGTGGTGGTGTCCTTTTGCACTTGGCCCGTCCCGTTCGGCTTATCGTTAGGGTTAGTAACCCTAATTTTCGTTACGGCGATTTTTACGGTCTCGGTAACCGAAGGCCCCACGGCCCCGGGGGTGGGTGCGTTCGACTCGGCCGACGGTCCCGCTGATCGTGGTGGTGTCCTTCTGGACTTGGCCCGTCCCGTTAGGGCTATCGTTAGGGTTAGTAACCCTAATTTTCGTTACGGCGATTTTTACGGTCTCGGTAACCGAAGGCCCCACGGCCCCGGGGGTGGGTGCGTTCGACTCGGCCGACGGTCCCGCTGATCGTGGTGGTGTCCTTCTGGACTTGGCCCGTCCCGTTAGGGCTATCGTTAGGGTTAGTAACCCTAATTAGGGTTAGTAACCCTAATTTTCGTTACGGCGATTTTTACGGTCTCTGTAACCGACGGCCCCACGGCCCCGGGGGTGGGTGCGTTCGACTCGGCCGACGGTCCCGCTGAGCGTGGTGGTGTCCTTTGGCACGTGGCCCGTCCCGTTAGGGCTATCATTAGGGTTAGTAACCCTAATTAGGGTTAGTAACCCTAATTAGGGTTAGTAACCCTAATTAGGTCACCGGGCCCCTGGGTGGGGGAGCGCAAACGCTCTTTTTCGACTCGCCCGACGGTCCCGCTGATCGTGTTGGTGTCCCTCTGGACTTGGCCCGTCCCGTTAGGGTTATCGTTAGGGTTAGTAACCCTAATTAGGGTTAGTAACCCTAATTAGGTCACCAGGCCCCGGGGGTGGGGGAGCGCAAACGCTCTTTTTCGACTCGCCCGACGGTCCCGCTGATTGAGGCGGTGTCCTTCTGGACTTGGCCCGTCCCGTTAGGGCTATCGTTAGGGTTAGTAACCCTAATTAGGGTTAGTAACCCTAATTAGGTCACCGTAGACCCCCGGGCCCGGGGGGAGGGGGAGCGCGAACGCTCTTTTTCGACTCACCCGACGGTCCCGCTGATCGAGGTGGTGTTCTTTTGGACATAGCCCGTCCACTTAGGGCTATCGTTAGGGTTAGTAACCCTAATTAGGGTTAGTAACCCTAATTAGGTCACCGTAGACCCCCGGGCCCCGGGGGTGGGGGAGCGCGAACGCTCTTTTTCGACTCGGCCGACGGTCCCGCTGATCGAGGTGGTGTTCTTTTGGACATAGCCCGTCCCGTTAGGGTTATCGTTAGGGTTAGTAACCCTAATTAGGGTTATTTACCCTAATTAGGTCACCGTAGACCCCCGGGCCCCGGGGGTGGGGGAGCGCGAACGCTCTCATTCGACGCGCCCTACTGTCCCGCTGATGGAGCTGGTGTCCTCTTGGACTCTGCCCGTCCCGTTAGGGTTATATACCCTAAAAATACCCCAAATTAGGGTTATTTTCCCTACCCTGACCTACTTTAATCTGACCCCCGGGCCGTCCCGGGGGTCGAAGAGCGCCGACGACGGGTCCAGTCGATAGACGGGTCCAAGCCCCGAGTCGGCGGCCTGGTTTCGGCCGAGCATCTCCCCAGGGGGCGACGCAATCGCGGTTTTTGTGAATTTAGGCCCTATAGTACCGCTGAGGACGAAAACATTCCTATATATATGGGGGAAATATTTAAAAGTTTGGACTTAGAGCATTTTCAATGAAAATGGACTTAGAGCATTTTCAACGCATATTTCGGCTCGGAGGCTTTCGCGAGACGTACGGTCTCGGAGAGCGGTCTCGGAGCGCCTGTTTCTCGGCCGACTGACGCTTCTAAGGCCTGAAACGACGTACCGAGCCGAAACACCCCCATCGACGGCCTAGCTGGGAGGCCGCCGTGACTATTCCGAGGCAAGCTGGACTAGCTAGCGGGACCCCCGTGTCCCTGGCCTTGCGGACCATCTCTCGCGGCCGGGGTCTCGGAAGGCGGCCTGGGCTAGCGGTCTCGTACGGGACTAGCTGGCCTCCCGTGTCCCTGGCCTTGCGGACCATCTCTCGCGGCCGGGGTCTCGGAAGGCGGCCTGGGCTAGCGGTCTCGTAAGGGACTAGCGGGACCTCGTGTCCCGCAAGATTCGCTGCGTATTTTACCGCAGCTGGCGGCGAAGAATCTGAGTGCCCGTGTTCCGAGACTTATTTGGACATAGAAATTTTCGACCGATTTCGGTTCGGTGAAAATTTTCTGCGTATTTTCCCGAAGCCGTCGACCTGAGATCTGAGATTTGGTCTTCCGAGACGGGGCCTCCCGTGTCCCTGGCCTTGCGGACCATCTCTCGCGGCCGGGGTCTCGGAAGGCGGCCTGGGCTAGCGGTCTCGTACGGGACTAGCGGGCCTCCCGTGTCCCTGGCCTTGCGGACCATCTCTCGCAGCGGGGGTCTCGGAAGGCGGTCTCGACTAGCGGGACCCCGTGTCCCTGGCCTTGCGGACCATCTCTCGCGGCCGGGGTCTCGGAAGGCGGCCTGGGCTAGCGGTCTCGTACGGGACTAGCGGGCCTCCCGTGTCCCTGGCCTTGCGGACGATCTCTCGCGGCCGGGGTCTCGGAAGGCGGCCTGGGCTGGCGGTCTCGTACGGGACTAGCGGGCCTCCCGTGTCCCTGGCCTTGCGGACGATCTCTCGCGGCCGGGGTCTCGGAAGGCGGCCTGGGCTGGCGGTCTCGTACGGGACTAGCGGGCCTCCCGTGTCCCTGGCCTTGCGGACGATCTCTCGCGGCCGGGGTCTCGGAAGGCGGCCTGGGCTGGCGGTCTCGTACGGGACTAGCGGGCCTCCCGTGTCCCTGGCCTTGCGGACGATCTCTCGCGGCCGGGGTCTCGGAAGGCGGCCTGGGCTGGCGGTCTCGTACGGGACTAGCGGGCCTCCCGTGTCCGTGGCCTTGCGGACCATCTCTCGCGGCCGGGGTCTCCGAAGGCGGCCTGGGCTTTTGCGTTTACGAGGGGGTCGATGGTGCCGCTGGCAAGGTACTATAGGTAAAATGGAGTACCGCTAAGGACGAAAACATTCCTATATATATGGTGGAAATATTTAAAGATTGGACTTAGAGCATTTTCAATGAAAATGGACTTAGAGCATTTTCAACGCATATTTCGGCTCGGAGGCTTTCGCGAGACGTACGGTCTCGGAGAGCGGTCTCGGAGCGCCTGTTTCTCGGCCGACTGACGCTTCTAAGGCCTGAAACGACGTACCGAGCCGAAACACCCCCATCGACGGCCTAGCTGGGAGGCCGCCGTGACTATTCCGAGGCAAGCTGGACTAGCTAGCGGGACCCCGTGTCCCTGTCCCCCGTGGCCTGGGCTAGCGGTCTCGTACGGGACTAGCGGGCCTCCCGTGTCCCTGGCCTTGCGGACCATATCTCGCGGCCGGGGTCTCGGAAGGCGGCCTGGGCTAGCGGTCTCGTAAGGGACTAGCGGGACCTCGTGTCCCGCAAGATTCGCTGCGTATTTTACCGCAGCTGGCGGCGAAGAATCTGAGTGCCCGTGTTCCGAGACTTATTTGGACATAGAAATTTTCGACCGATTTCGGTTCGGTGAAAATTTTCTGCGTATTTTCCCGAAGCCGTCGACCTGAGATCTGAGATCTGGTCTTCCGAGACGGGGCCTCCCGTGTCCCTGGCCTTGTGGACCATCTCTCGCGGCCGGGGTCTCGGAAGGCGGCCTGGGCTAGCGGTCTCGTACGGGACTAGCGGGCCTCCCGTGTCCCTGGCCTTGCGGACCATATCTCGCGGCCGGGGTCTCGGAAGGCGGCCTGGGCTAGCGGTCTCGTAAGGGACTAGCGGGACCTCGTGTCCCGCAAGATTCGCTGCGTATTTTACCGCAGCTGGCGGCGAAGAATCTGAGTGCCCGTGTTCCGAGACTTATTTGGACATAGAAATTTTCGACCGATTTCGGTTCGGTGAAAATTTTCTGCGTATTTTCCCGAAGCCGTCGACCTGAGATCTGAGATTTGGTCTTCCGAGACGGTCGATAGTACCGCTGGCAAGGTACAATAGGTAAAATGGAGTACCGCTGAGGACGAAAACATTCCTATATATATGGGAGAAAAAAATTTTTTGACTCTCGCGACTGGCCTACCCACTAGACGTGGTCTCCCCGTAGGCATTAGCGGACAGTCGCGGGACATCGGGCGCTTCCCTCGTCTCGTACGGCAGCGCGCTTAGACCGAGGTCTGCTAGGGCCACCCAAACCCTACGTAGTCGCTCGGTCCGGCCTCGAAGCAGGAGGCCACAATGCGGCGCTAGCTAGCTACCCAGGCCTGGTCGGTAAAAACCCCACTAACGTGCGGGAACGACCTCGTCTCGTACGTGCGACAGCGCTCTTGGACCGAGGTCTGCTAGGGCCACCCAACCCCTACGTAGTCGCTCGGTCCGGCCTCGAAGCAGGAGGCGAGAATACGGCGCTAGCTAGCTACCCAGGCCTGGTCGGTAAAAACCCCACTAACGTGCGGGAACGACCTCGTCTCGTACGTGCGACAGCGCTCTTGGACCGAGGTCTGCTAGGGCCACCCAACCCTACGTAGTCGCTCGGTCCGGCCTCGAAGCAGGAGGCGAGAATACGGCGCTAGCTAGCTACCCAGGCCTGGTCGGTAAAAACCCCACTAACGTGCGGGAACGACCTCGTCTCGTACGTGCGACAGCGCTCTTGGACCGAGGTCTGCTAGGGCCACCCAAACCCTACGTAGTCGCTCGGTCCGGCCTCGAAGCAGGAGGCGAGAATACGGCGCTAGCTAGCTACCCAGGCCTGGTCGGCGAACCCCCTACCCTGCGGGGGCCACCTGCCCGTGGAGCGGCGAAGCAGCCAGCTTGGAAAAGGCAAGAATCTCGGCCGCCGAAGCGGCTCGCAGTGGTCCCGGCCGCATTCACACCCGGCCAGCGGGAAAAATACCACAGGCCTGCCCTCGGTGGCGCGAACGGGGACTAGTGGACGAACTAGCAGTCGGTCCCGAGACGCTCGCAGTCGGTCTCGGCTTCCGTGCCCTCGATACGGAGAGCCTTGACGTGTCCTGCCAGCTCGGCGCGGTCTTTCAACCGAAGCCGGGCGGCGACCAGTCGAACGTAGTACGGGAGCGCTCGCTCGCAGCGGTTGCGGTGAATCGGCCGCGTCTCGCAGCTTGAGCTCGAAGCGTGCCCTGGGCTTACGTCTCTGCAATCGGTCGGCTGGCTGGTAGGCCGCGCGTGTTCCCCCAGCGGAACGAGAACGCGCAGCTGCCGAACGAAGCCTAGCCGGCCAGAGACGAGCCCAGTGCGAGAGAGTCGGATAGAGGCTCGCAAAGCGATTTCACGGGCGACTCGCGCGGGTAAGGCCGTGAACACGGTCTCGCGAACGTAGTCGCCCTAGGGGACGAACGAGAGCGGCTGGCCGCTGGCTCGCAGCTGCTGCCCAGGGCAGACTAGTGTCGGCAGGTGGACACGCACGGTAGTAGGCGAATCGAACGCGGGGGACGCCCCGCGATGCCGAGGCCGGTTCCGCCATACCAACGCCGGAAAGCCCGAAGCAGCAGCCGGTGAACTAGCACGCTAGCCGCCAGTCCCAGAAACACGTTTCGTCGTCGCAGCAGCCCGAGCGAGAGCGCAAGCGAGCAGTTGCCGCTCTCGCAGGCGGGCGTGCGCACGCGTACGTATACAACAGTAGCTATCTGGTTGATCCTGCCAGTAGTCATATGCTTGTCTCAAAGACTAAGCCATGCATGTCCAAGTACACGCCTTCACACGGCGAGACTGCGAATGGCTCATTAAATCAGTTATGGTTCCTTAGATCGTACAATCCTACTTGGATAACTGTGGCAATTCTAGAGCTAATACATGCAACGAAGCTCCGACCCTCGCGGGGAAGAGCGCTTTTGTTAGCCCAGACCAACGCGGTCGCCGCAAGGCGGCCGCAACGCGTGGTGACTCTGGACAACTTTGTGCCGATCGCACGGCCTCGCGCCGGCGACGTATCTTTCAAGTGTCTGCCCTATCAACTGTCGATGGTACGTGCTATGCCTACCATGGTGATAACGGGTAACGGGGAATCAGGGTTCGATTCCGGAGAGGGAGCATGAGACACGGCTACCACATCCAAGGAAGGCAGCAGGCGCGCAAATTACCCAATCCCGACACGGGGAGGTAGTGACGAAAAATAACAATGCGGGACTCTTTCGAGGCCCCGCAATTGGAATGGGCACACTTTAGATCCTTGAGCGAGGATCGATTGGAGGGCAAGTCTGGTGCCAGCAGCCGCGGTAATTCCAGCTCCAATAGCGTATATTAAAGTTGCTGCAGTTAAAAAGCTCGTAGTTGGATCTCGGGCACAGGCTTGCGGTCCGCCTCGCGGCGGTCACCGCTCGCCCTGGCCTCCCGGCCGGCGTCACCGTCCCCTGGTGCTCTTGACCGAGTGTCTCGGGCGGCCGGCACGTTTACTTTGAAGAAATTAGAGTGCTTAGAGCAGGCCCTGGTCGCCTGTATAATTGTGCATGGAATAATGGAATAGGACCTCGGTTCTATCTGTTGGCTCTCGGAGCGCGAGGTAATGATTGATAGGGACTGACGGGGGCATCCGTATTGCGGCGCTAGAGGTGAAATTCTTGGACCGTCGCAAGACGAACGACAGCGAAAGCATTTGCCAAGCATGTTTTCATTAATCAAGAACGAAAGTCAGAGGTTCGAAGACGATCAGATACCGTCGTAGTTCTGACCATAAACGATGCCAACTGTCGATCCGCGGTGGTTGCTTAAATGACCCCGCGGGCAGACCCCGGGAAACCGAAGTATCTGGGTTCCGGGGGGAGTATGGTTGCAAAGCTGAAACTTAAAGGAATTGACGGAAGGGCACCACCAGGAGTGGAGCCTGTGGCTTAATTTGACTCAACACGGGGAACCTCACCCGGCCCGGACACTGCGAGGATTGACAGATTGAGAGCTCTTTCTTGATTCGGTGGGTGGTGGTGCATGGCCGTTCTTAGTTGGTGGAGCACGGTCTCGCGAACAAAGTCCAATAACAAACGAGACTCTGGCCTGGTATATAGCTCGGGCGTCTGCCGCTGCGCCCGTGTAGAGCTTCTTAGAGGGACTAGTGGCGTTTAGCCACGCGAGATTGAGCAATAACAGGTCTGTGATGCCCGTATATGTTCGGGGCCGCACATGCGCTACACTGAATGGATCAGCGCGCGTCTTGCTTGGCCCGAGAGGGTCAGGAAATCCGTTGAACCCCATTCGTGGTAGGGATTGGGGCTTGCAATTGGTCCCCATGAACGAGGAATTCCTAGTAAGCGCGAGTCATCAGTTCGCGTTGATTACGTCCCTGCCCTTTGTACACACCGCCCGTCGCTACTACCGATCGCTCCAGTCAACGAGCTCTTCGGACTGGACCCTTGGGCCGGCTTCGCGGCCGGCTCTCGGTGCGCCGAGAAGATGCGCAAGTTGACCGGGGTAGAGGTCGTAAAAATCGTAACAAGTTATCCGTAGGTGAACCTTCGGATGGATCATTACCGAGACCCTAGTGTTCGCATACTCAGGCGAACGATGGTACTCGAAACCACCGGCCAGTCTCGCTAGCGCGGTCCCGGTAACGCGGGGACCTGCGCTGCGGCGACGAAGCCGACAAAGTCGAGCGTGCGGCCGAGGGTACTGGCTGCCGCCCGCAATACTAGCCCACGTTGATGGCGGCGGCGTGTTCCCACAAGCTGGAAAACGCCGGGGCGAAATGCGAACGGACGTGGAATCCGCCTTAGCGTCCGGACTGTGGGGTACCTAGTGGGCTCGCAACCCCAAGACCAGCGAGACCGCTTGCTCGGTTGTCTCGCGAGGTTCAAAGAGCGGCGACGTAGAGTCGCTGTCGCCCCGATTGTTGTTCCCAAACACTCGGTCTAGACCAGTAGTGTGTCTACTGGTCACCCTAGAACGCAAGTCTTCGCTCGCCCTGCACGGCGTCGAAGCGCGGGCCTCTGGCTGCCTCACGGCGGCCGCGAGTCGACCCGTCAATGTGCAGACAAAAACAACTCGATGCGGTGGATCACTCGGCTCGTGCGTCGATGAAGAGCGCAGCCAGCTGCGTGAATTAATGTGAATTGCAGGACACATTGAACATCTACATCTTTAACGCACATTGCGGCCCCGGCTATCTGCCGGGGCCTTGCCTGTCCGAGGGTCGGCTAAACGTACTCCCGCGCGATCCGTGTCCTCGCAGTCCCGCAGCAGCTGGGGACTCGGACACCACGAAGCCGGGGTCTGACGTGTCGCACTGGCTTTCGCAGCCGGTCCGTCCGTCTCGAGACCATAGCGTGTGGCGGTCTCGGCGCTAGCGTGCACTCGCGAAGCGGCGTGACGACAGGGCTCGATGGGCCTCTTGTCTCCCGCAGCCGAAAGGCGACCTTCGCGCACGCTGCCCAGCCACGAAACCTGTACAACCTTTCATTGCGAAGGCGCGCGTACATACCCTTACCGGCCTCGGATCTGACGAGATTACCCGCTGAACTTAAGCATATCAGTAAGCGGAGGAAAAGAAACTAACGAGGATTCCCTCAGTAACGGCGAGTGAAGCGGGAAGAGCCCAGCACCGAATCCCCGGCTCAGACGGGCCGCGGGAAATGTGGTGTATAGGCGGCCGATTGGCGTCTCCGACCGGTCTTCGAGTCGTGAGACAGGTAAGTTTTACCCTACTGTTGACACAGAGTCGTCGCAATGGTAATCCTGCTCAGTACGAGAGGAACCACAGGTTCAGACATTTAGTTAAGACCTTCGACTAGGAGATTTGTCCGCATTCAGACGGGCATTTCTCCCGTATGTCGATCGATGCTGGTCTCGCAGTAATGTCCCTGGTAGGCATGCTACAGCGCGTCAATCCCTAATGTGGCTTCCTGGGAACAGCAGGGAACGGTCCTAAGCCCGTCAAACACAGAAGGGGGAGTCAAGCCGCTGTACTTCTTAATAATAATTAATATATCTTAAAAACATGTGACATTTCCTGAAGCTTTTTCTCCGCCTGTTTTAGGTCAGCCACCGTTGGCTTCCTGACTGCCTGAATCGGCAACACTAACGTCTTCGTTCCGTCTTTAAGCAGCAGCAGCTTAAGCAGTCTTTGCTTGCACAGCTTCGAGGAATGATCATGTTCCTCTATCCATCTCTTTTTCAATATCTGAAATATAATAGCAATAAATTAAATACATTAAAGTACATACGTCGTCATACTTGGTGTTGAGTGTGCCACTTTCTGACGCTTGTAAGCGCTAAACAGACCGTTCCCTGCGTTCCTTCTTTCACTCTCTAATGTGGCTTCCTGTGAACATTTTCGCAGGAAACGGTCCAAAGCCCGTGAAAACACAGATGGGAGAGATCACAAAAAAGCTCACGACGTGCTGGGTATCTATCTCGCATGAAAAACCACACGTACGGACTCCGTCAAAGTGGAACAACTCCACCTGGCGCATGACGGAGCCGCTAATCGTGCTGATGGCCTATTGGACTTGTACATTTTCGCTCGCATTTCGGACGTTTTCAGCGTCAATAATAAACCAAGTCGGGACCCCGTGTCCCTGGCTTTGCGGACCATCTCTCGCAGCCGGGGTCTCGTAGGGCGGCCTCCGCTAGCGATCTCGTACGTGACTGGCGGGACCCCCTGGCCTTGCGGACCATCTCTCGCGGCCGGGGTCTCGGAAGGCGGCCTGGGCTAGCGGTCTCGTAAGCGGCTAGCGGGACCCCGTGTGCCTGGCCGCCGTGACTATTCCGAGGCAAGCGGGACTAGCTAGCGGGACCCCGTGTCCCTGGCCTTGCGGACCATCTCTCGCAGCCGGGGTCTCGGAAGGCGGTCTCGACTAGCGGGACCCTGTGTCCCTGGCCTTGCGGACCATCTCTCGCGGCCGGGGTCTCGGAAGGCGGCCTCCGCTTGCGGTCTCGTACGGGACTAGCGGGCATCCCTGGCCTTGCGGACCATTTCTCGCAGCCGGGGTCTCGGAAGGCGGCCTCCGCTTGCGGTCTCGCACGGGACTAGCGGGCATCCCTGGCCTTGCGGACCATCTCTCGCAGCCGGGGTCTCGTAGGGCGGCCTCCGCTTGCGGTCTCGTACGGGGCTAGCGGGACCCCGTGTGCTTGGCCGCCGTGACTATTCCGAGGCAAGCGGGACAAGCTAGCGGGACCCCGTGTCCCTGGCCTTGCGGACCATCTCTCGCGGCCGGGGTCTCGGAAGGCGGCCTCCGCTTGCGGTCTCGTACGGGACTAGCGGGACCCCGTGTCCCTGGCATTGCGGACCATCTCTCGCGGCCGGGGTCTCGGAAGGCGGTCTCGACTAGCGGGACCCCGTGTCCCTGGCCTTGCGGACCGTCTCTCGCGGCCGGGGTCTCGGAAGGCGGCCTCCGCTTGCGGTCTCGCACGGGACTAGCGGGCATCCCTGGCCTTGCGGACCATCTCTCGCAGCCGGGGTCTCGTAGGGCGGCCTCCGCTTGCGGTCTCGTACGGGGCTAGCGGGACCCCGTGTGCTTGGCCGCCGTGACTATTCCGAGGCAAGCGGGACTAGCTAGCGGGACCCCGTGTCCCTGGCCTTGCGGACCATCTCTCGCAGCCGGGGTCTCGGAAGGCGGTCTCGACTAGCGGGACCCCGTGTTCCTGGCCTTGCGGACCATCTCTCGCGGCCGGGGTCTCGGAAGGCGGCCTCCGCTTGCGAACTCGTACGGGACTAGCGGGCATCCCTGGCCTTGCGGACCATCTCTCGCAGCCGGGGTCTCGGAAGGCGGCCTCCGCTTGCGGTCTCGCACGGGACTAGCGGGCATCCCTGGCCTTGCGGACCATCTCTCGCAGCCGGGGTCTCGTAGGGCGGCCACCGCTTGCGGTCTCGTACGGGGCTAGCGGGACCCCGTGTGCCTGGCCGCCGTGACTATTCCGAGGCAAGCGGGACTAGCTAGCGGGACCCCGTGTCCCTGGCCTTGCGGACCATCTCTCGCAGCGGTCTCGGAAGGCGGTCTCGACTAGCGGGACCCCGTGTCCCTGGCCTTGCGGACCATCTCTCGCGGCCGGGGTCTCGGAAGGCGGCCTCGGCTTGCGGTCTCGTATGGGACTAGCGGGCCTCCCGTGTCCCTGGCCTTGCGGACCATCTCTCGCAGCCGGGGTCTCGGAAGGCGGTCTCGACTAGCGGGACCCCGTGTCCCTGGCCTTGCGGACCATCTCTCGCGGCCGGGGTCTCGGAAGGCGGCCTCGGCTTGCGGTCTCGTACGGGACTAGCGGGCCTCCCGTGTCCCTGGTCTTGCGGACCATCTCTCGCGGCCGGGGTCTCGGAAGGCGGCCTCGGCTTGCGGTCTCGTACGGGACTAGCGGGCCTCCCGTGTCCCTGGCCTTGCGGACCATCTCTCGCAGCGGGGGTCTCGGAAGGCGGTCTCGACTAGCGGGACCCCGTGTCCCTGGCCTTGCGGACCATCTCTCGCGGCCGGGGTCTCGGAAGGCGGCCTCGGCTTGCGGTCTCGTACGGGACTAGCGGGCCTCCCGTGTCCCTGGCCTTGCGGACCATCTCTCGCAGCCGGGGTCTCGGAAGGCGGCCTCGGCTTGCGGTCTCGTACGGGACTAGCGGGCCTCCCGTGTCCCTGGCCTTGCGGACCATCTCTCGCGGCCGGGGCATCGGAAGGTGGCCTCGGCTAGCGGGACCCCGTGTCCCTGGCCTTGCGGACCATCGCTCGCGGCCGGGGCATCGGAAGGCGGTCTCGGCTAGCGGTCTCGTACGGTACTAGCGGGACCTCGTGTCCCGCAAGATTCGCTGCGTATTTTACCGCAGCTGGCGGCGAAGAATCTGAGTGCCCGTGTTCCGAGACTTATTTGGACATAGAAATTTTCGACCGATTTCGGTTCGGTGAAAATTTTCTGCGTATTTTCCCGAAGCCGTCGACCTGAGATCTGAGATTTGGTCTTCCGAGACGGTCGATAGTACCGCTGGCAAGGTACAATAGGTAAAATGGAGTACCGCTGAGGACGAAAACATTCCTATATATATGGGAGAAAAAATTTTTTTGACTCTCGCGACTGGCCTACCCACTAGACGTGGTCTCCCCGTAGGCATTAGCGGACAGTCGCGGGACATCGGGCGCTTCCCTCGTCTCGTACGGCAGCGCGCTTAGACCGAGGTCTGCTAGGGCCACCCAAACCCTACGTAGTCGCTCGGTCCGGCCTCGAAGCAGGAGGCCACAATACGGCGCTAGCTAGCTACCCAGGCCTGGTCGGTAAAAACCCCACTAACGTGCGGGAACGACCTCGTCTCGTACGTGCGACAGCGCTCTTGGACCGAGGTCTGCTAGGGCCACCCAACCCCTACGTAGTCGCTCGGTCCGGCCTCGAAGCAGGAGGCGAGAATACGGCGCTAGCTAGCTACCCAGGCCTGGTCGGTAAAAACCCCACTAACGTGCGGGAACGACCTCGTCTCGTACGTGCGACAGCGCTCTTGGACCGAGGTCTGCTAGGGCCACCCAACCCTACGTAGTCGCTCGGTCCGGCCTCGAAGCAGGAGGCGAGAATACGGCGCTAGCTAGCTACCCAGGCCTGGTCGGTAAAAACCCCACTAACGTGCGGGAACGACCTCGTCTCGTACGTGCGACAGCGCTCTTGGACCGAGGTCTGCTAGGGCCACCCAAACCCTACGTAGTCGCTCGGTCCGGCCTCGAAGCAGGAGGCGAGAATACGGCGCTAGCTAGCTACCCAGGCCTGGTCGGCGAACCCCCTACCCTGCGGGGGCCACCTGCCCGTGGAGCGGCGAAGCAGCCAGCTTGGAAAAGGCAAGAATCTCGGCCGCCGAAGCGGCTCGCAGTGGTCCCGGCCGCATTCACACCCGGCCAGCGGGAAAAAATACCACAGGCCTGCCCTCGGTGGCGCGAACGGGGACTAGTGGACGAACTAGCAGTCGGTCCCGAGACGCTCGCAGTCGGTCTCGGCTTCCGTGCCCTCGATACGGAGAGCCTTGACGTGTCCTGCCAGCTCGGCGCGGTCTTTCAACCGAAGCCGGGCGGCGACCAGTCGAACGTAGTACGGGGGCGCTCGCTCGCAGCGGTTGCGGTGAATCGGCCGCGTCTCGCAGCTTGAGCTCGAAGCGTCCCCTGGGCTAACGTCTCTGCAATCGGTCGGCTGGCTGGTAGGCCGCGCGTGTTCCCCCAGCGGAACGAGAACGCGCAGCTGCCGAACGAAGCCTAGCCGGCCAGAGACGAGCCCAGTGCGAGAGAGTCGGATAGAGGCTCGCAAAGCGATTTCACGGGCGACTCGCGCGGGTAAGGCCGTGAACACGGTCTCGCGAACGTAGTCGCCCTAGGGGACGAACGAGAGCGGCTGGCCGCTGGCTCGCAGCTGCTGCCCAGGGCAGACTAGTGTCGGCAGGTGGACACGCACGGTAGTAGGCGAATCGAACGCGGGGGACGCCCCGCGATGCCGAGGCCGGTTCCGCCATACCAACGCCGGAAAGCCAGAAGCAGCAGCCGGTGAACTAGCACGCTAGCCGCCAGTCCCAGAAACACGTTTCGTCGTCGCTGCCCGAGCGAGAGCGCAAGCGAGCAGTTGCCGCTCTCGCAGGCGGGCGTGCGTAGGCGTACGTGTACAACAGTAGCTATCTGGTTGATCCTGCCAGTAGTCATATGCTTGTCTCAAAGACTAAGCCATGCATGTCCAAGTACACGCCTTCACACGGCGAGACTGCGAATGGCTCATTAAATCAGTTATGGTTCCTTAGATCGTACAATCCTACTTGGATAACTGTGGCAATTCTAGAGCTAATACATGCAACGAAGCTCCGACCCTCGCGGGGAAGAGCGCTTTTGTTAGCCCAGACCAACGCGGTCGCCGCAAGGCGGCCGCAACGCGTGGTGACTCTGGACAACTTTGTGCCGATCGCACGGCCTCGCGCCGGCGACGTATCTTTCAAGTGTCTGCCCTATCAACTGTCGATGGTACGTGCTATGCCTACCATGGTGATAACGGGTAACGGGGAATCAGGGTTCGGTTCCGGAGAGGGAGCATGAGACACGGCTACCACATCCAAGGAAGGCAGCAGGCGCGCAAATTACCCAATCCCGACACGGGGAGGTAGTGACGAAAAATAACAATGCGGGACTCTTTCGAGGCCCCGCAATTGGAATGTGCACACTTTAGATCCTTGAGCGAGGATCGATTGGAGGGCAAGTCTGGTGCCAGCAGCCGCGGTAATTCCAGCTCCAATAGCGTATATTAAAGTTGCTGCAGTTAAAAAGCTCGTAGTTGGATCTCGGGCACAGGCTTGCGGTACGTCTCGCGGCGGTCACCGCTCGTCCTGGCCTCCCGGCCGGCGTCACCGTCCCCTGGTGCTCTTGACCGAGTGTCTCGGGCGGCCGGCACGTTTACTTTGAAGAAATTAGAGTGCTTAGAGCAGGCCCTGGTCGCCTGTATAATTGTGCATGGAATAATGGAATAGGACCTCGGTTCTATCTGTTGGCTCTCGGAGCGCGAGGTAATGATTGATAGGGACTGACGGGGGCATCCGTATTGCGGCGCTAGAGGTGAAATTCTTGGACCGTCGCAAGACGAACGACAGCGAAAGCATTTGCCAAGCATGTTTTCATTAATCAAGAACGAAAGTCAGAGGCTCGAAGACGATCAGATACCGTCGTAGTTCTGACCATAAACGATGCCAACTGTCGATCCGCGGTGGTTTCTCAAATCCTTGACCCTGCGGGCAGACCCCGGGAAACCGAAGTATCTGGGTCCCGGGGGGAGTATGGTTGCAAAGCTGAAACTTAAAGGAATTGACGGAAGGGCACCACCAGGAGTGGAGCCTGTGGCTTAATTTGACTCAACACGGGGAACCTCACCCGGCCCGGACACTGCGAGGATTGACAGATTGAGAGCTCTTTCTTGATTCGGTGGGTGGTGGTGCATGGCCGTTCTTAGTTGGTGGAGCGATCTGTCTGGTTAATTCCGATAACGAACGAGACTCTGGCCTGCTAAATAGCTCGGGCGTCTGCCGCTGCGCCCGCGTAGAGCTTCTTAGAGGGACGACTGGCGTTTAGCCATGCGAGATTGAGCAATAACAGGTCTGTGATGCCCTTAGATGTTCGGGGCCGCACATGCGCTACACTGAATGGATCAGCGTGCGTCTTGCCTGGCCCGAGAGGGCCGGGAAATCAGTTGAACCCCATTCGTGCCAGGGATTGGGGCTTGCAATTGTTCCCCATGAACGAGGAATTCCTAGTAAGCGCGAGTCATCAGCTCGCGTTGATTACGTCCCTGCCCTTTGTACACACCGCCCGTCGCTACTACCGATCGCTCCAGTCAATGAGCTCTTCGGATTGGACCCTTGGGCCGGCTTCGCGGCCGGCTCTTGGTGCGCCGAGAAGATGCGCAAGTTGACCGGGGTAGAGGTCGTAAAAGTCGTAACAAGGTATCCGTAGGTGAACCTTCGGATGGATCATTACCGAGACCCTAGTGTTCGCATACTCAGGCGAACGATGGTACTCGAAACCACCGGCCAGTCTCGCTAGCGCGGTCCCGGTAACGCGGGGACCTGCGCTGCGGCGACGAAGCCGGCAAAGTCGAGCGTGCGGCCGAGGTACTGGCTGCCGCCCGCAATACTAGCCCACGTTGATGGCGGCGGCGTGTTCCGACAAGCTGGAAAACGCCGGGGCGAAATGCGAACGGACGTGGAATCCGCCTTAGCGTCCGAACTGTGGGGTACCTAGGGGGCTCGCAACCCCAAGACCAGCGAGACCGCTTGCTCGGTTGTCTCGCGAGGTTCAAAGAGCGGCGACGTAGAGTCGCTGTCGCCCCGATTGTTGTTCCCAAACACTCGGTCTAGACCAGTAGTGTGTCTACCGGTCACCCTAGAACGCAAGTCTTCGCTCGCCCTGCACGGCGTCGAAGCGCGGGCCTCTGGCAGCCTCACGGCAGCCGCGAGTCGACCCGTCAATGTGCAGACATGGCTATGTGCCTGTGCCTCGCATGTCCGAGTGTCGGTTAATATACGTACTCCCGAGCAATCAGTGTCTTCGCAGTCCTTCAGCTGGGGACTCGGACACCACGAAGCCGGGCTCTGACGCGTCGCACTGGCTTGGCCAGCCGGTCCGTCCGTCTCGAGACCATATATGTGGCGGTCTCGGCGCTAGCGTGCACTCGCGAAGCGGCGTGACGACAGGGCTCGATGGGCCTCTGGTTTCCCGCAGCCGAAAGGCGACCTTCGCGCACGCTGCCCAGCCACGAAACCTGTACCCTTTCTTTGCAAAGGCGTACATACTATAACCGACCTCGGATCAGACGAGATTACCCGCTGAACTTAAGCATATCAGTAAGCGGAGGAAAAGTGGGTCGGCTAAACGTACTCCCGAGCGATCAGTGTCTTCGCAGTCCTTCAGCTGGGGACTCGGACACCACGAAGCCGGGCTCTGACGCGTCGCACTGGCTTGGCCAGCCGGTCCGTCCGTCTTGAGACCATATATGTGGCGGTCTCGGCGCTAGCGTGCACTCGCGAAGCGGCGTGACGACAGGGCTCGATGGGCCTCTTGTTTCCCGCAGCCGAAAGGCGACCTTCGCGCACGCTGCCCAGCCACGAAACCTGTACCCTTTCCTTGCGAAGGCGTACATACCATAACCGACCTCGGATCAGACGAGATCACCCGCTGAACTTAAGCATATCAGTAAGCGGAGGAAAAGTGGGTCGGCTAAACGTACTCCCGAGCAATCAGTGTCTTCGCAGTCCTTCAGCTGGGGACTCGGACACCACGAAGCCGGGCTCTGACGCGTCGCACTGGCTTGGCCAGCCGGTCCGTCCGTCTTGAGACCATATATGTGGCGGTCTCGGCGCTAGCGTGCACTCACGAAGCGGCGTGACGACAGGGCTCGATGGGCCTCTTGTTTCCCGCAGCCGAAAGGCGACCTTCGCGCACGCTGCCCAGCCACGAAACCTGTACCCTTTCCTTGCGAAGGCGTACATACCATAACCGACCTCGGATCAGACGAGATTACCCGCTGAACTTAAGCATATCAGTAAGCGGAGGAAAAGTGGGTCGGCTAAACGTACTCCCGAGCAATCAGTGTCTTCGCAGTCCTTCAGCTGGGGACTCGGACACCACGAAGCCGGGCTCTGACGCGTCACACTGGCTTGGCCAGCCGGTCCGTCCGTCTTGAGACCATATATGTGGCGGTCTCGGCGCTAGCGTGCACTCGCGAAGCGGCGTGAGGACAGGGCTCGATGGGCCTCTTGTTTCCCGCAGCCGAAAGGCGACCTTCGCGTACGCTGCCCAGCCACGAATGGTTGTCTTTGCACTGCTATCGGTAAGCGGTACTGCAGTTTGGCACGCAGAAAGACAACAGTAGTCAATTAACTGAGTTGGGGCGGCCGAGGACATTGCTGCCGTAGACTCTGGCAAGGCTCCCGATTCCTAGTGTGAGGGACACATTTTTGCCCGCAATGCACTAGAAATGATGACGGGGTCGATTGTGCTCAGGCGAGGTTTTTGCTTTGGAGCAGAAAGCGGGTCACTTGCCTGGGCGAGTCAGCGTTAAGGTCAACGTTAAGGCTACCTGCCAGTTGATGACTGCTTGATCGTTATAACTAGTTTCTAGGGTCGTGGTACATGGTCGTTCGTAGTTCGAAAAAAGGAACTGGTAAATATACTCTGGCCTGGTAATAGCTCGGGATGGGCCCGTGTAGAGCTTCTTAGAACGAGTGGCGTTTAGCCACGAGAGATTGAGCAAATACAGGTCTGTGGGGACGAAAGAGAACGGATGCTTAATGGCAGAGACGTTGCAGGGCGGACACGCACGGCCTAGGCGAACGAACGCGGGTAGGGGACCCCGCTGTCCAGACCAGTCCGCATGGGAGGCCAACGGCGAAGCTGTAAAAGTTGAGCGAGTGGCCGAGGTAGGGATTAAAGGGTCAAAGTCAGTAAGAATACGGACCGTGAAAGCGCGGCCTATCGATCATTTTGACCAGTTGAGAAAATAAAGCAAGAGGTGTCGGGAGAGTTACCCTAGGGATAACGGGCTTGTGGCAGCAAAAGTGTATATAGCGACGCTGCGTTTTGATCATTCGATGTCGGCTTTTCTAATTGGGTTGTTCATCACAGAACAGAAAACTTGAGCTTGATTAAAACCAGGAGATTGGTCCAAATTTAGACGGGCACTTGTCCCGCATCATTGCGAAGCAGAACTCGCAAAACGTTGGACTGTTCACCCACTAACTGGGAACCTGAGCTGGGATTAGACCAGGGGCAGTTGTCCCTCATGACGGTGTGTATTATCGGTAAATGTGGTAGTAGATTCACTTTTGCGACAGGAGGCAGGTACATAGCTAGGCGGTCAAACTCGATAGACGCGTCTCGAGGCCTGGCGAAGACGAACGTCGGATGACGTCCCGACTAAGTCGTGTACTGGCTGCCAGTCGCCCCTTTACCGGTTTTAGACAACGACATGCAACAAAAATGAAGGATACCGATCTGACAAACGAGTCTAAGTCCAACAACAGTGGTCTAAACGCGGACCAACTACCTGGAGCGAAAACGTGCCCTGACAATCTGATGAACAATGCAAAGTCCCCTAGCAGTAGCGGGAGACTACGTAGGGGATTTCTTTCACGATTTTTGGACCCACAGAACCGCTGATCGTGACAGTTCGTTTGCGGCCTTAGCCGATTTCGCAGAGTCTTATGGCTAGTGCGACTGTCCCGCTGGTCGGTTTGGGTTGTATTTTAACTTCTCAAAACTGCCAACGCAGTGTTGTTTGACAGATTCATATAGCAGGTAGAGGTACCCTGTCTCCGAGGTGTCTTGCGGAGACGGTCCCGCTGATAATACGGCGCTCATTGGGGCGCATCGGTAACGCTCTGCTCATACGATGCTTTCCAGACCCACAGATCCGCTGATCGTGACAGTGCGTTTGCGGCCTTAGCCGATTTCGCAGAGTCTTATGGCTAGTGCGACTGTCCCGCTGGTCGGTTTGGGTTGTATTTTAACTTCTCAAAACTGCCAACGCAGTGTTGTTTGACAGATTCATATAGCAGGTAGAGGTACCCTGTCTCCGAGGTGTCTTGCGGAGACGGTCCCGCTGATAATACGGCGCTCATTGGGGCGCATCGGTAACGCTCTGCTCATACGATGCTTTCCAGACCCACAGATCCGCTGATCGTGACAGTGCGTTTGCGGCCTTAGCCGATTTCGCAGAGTCTTATGGCTAGTGCGACTGTCCCGCTGGTCGGTTTGGGTTGTATTTTAACTTCTCAAAACTGCCAACGCAGTGTTGTTTGACAGATTCATATAGCAGGTAGAGGTACCCTGTCTCCGAGGTGTCTTGCGGAGACGGTCCCGCTGATAATACGGCGCTCATTGGGGCGCATCGGTAACGCTCTGCTCATACGATGCTTTCCAGACCCACAGATCCGCTGATCGTGACAGTGCGTTTGCGGCCTTAGCCGATTTCGCAGAGTCTTATGGCTAGTGCGACTGTCTCGCTGGTCGGGTTGGGGTGTTTTTGGACTTTTTAAACGTTAAACGCATTGTTGTTTGACAGCTTCATATAGCTGTGAATACGGTCGAGTTAAGGTAAATTAAAGTCCAAAGTGCCCCAAGCCCGATCAGCGGGACCGTCAGGCGGTTCAGTTCGAGCGTTCGCGCTCCCCGAGCCCTGTCCAAAAGCATAAGAACATTTTCAATTTTGTTACGCATATATATATATGCCACCGTTCGATCCCGGCCGTTCATATGCGCCGTTTTAACTACCATTTCCTACATTGACAGAGACGGCTTCTACTAGTACTACTACTGCTACATCTTCTACTGCTACTATCCTGTCCGATTAGGAAAATAACAAGACGTTGGTGTATGTCTGAAATTTTGTTTTTATTCAAGTCTACGATGTAACAACAAATAATGTAAATATAACCAAAAATGACAAAACTGGTTGAAAATGAAGATAAATCATTATTAAACAACATATTACGCAGTCATTTGGGCGGGTTGTTTTAACAGTACAGATAAGACACACATCAAAGTGAAATCAATTATGCTCTTTCTTATGCTTCACAATATTTCGTATTTTCTCTCTTATTTGACGGTCCCTCAGCCGCAACAGGCGACCACATCGCTTCGCCTCGACTTTCTTCAGTGTGATTGTGCGTCCCGTTAGGAGTGACTCCGCGATATCCTCCGCAAAAAGATGTTCTATCTCCAACGTTTCTTCATGCGTAACCCTTACTCGTAACGGCTTCTTTTCGTGTGTGAGGGATGTCTTTTCCTCTTGTGAAATTTCGACCTCACACTCCGTGTCCGTCGCATGGGAGGCCCCGGGTAGGTAGTTGTCTGGGTTCGCTGCAGTATGGGAGGCGGTTGCACATCTCTGAATTTCATCTGTCGTACCCCCAGTCTCCATCCCCTCCGATATTGCCGACTCGGACACCGGGTCCGTATCCGACGCTTGTGCGGCCCCGTGTTCGTCAGTACTCGACGTGAATGGGAGATCCTCGGGTAGAACGGACGTCTCCGGGTTTGGTGCAGTCGACGAGGCTGTGGAAGGGCCCGGACATAACCGGTGTCTATTAGACAGCGGAACATCAGGGCGGTTTGGCATTTGCGGGGCGGTGGCGGATGCGTTGGCCGGCATCAAGGCATGTTTAAACCAGCTGTAGGTGTTCTGCGACTGTTCCCTGCAGAAGAAAAATATGTGATATGTTATTGCAATAGTACACAATATACCAATCGTTATTATTCATTGGTAAACATTCACGCATCTGAAGAATTGTTAATACAAATGATGTAATAAATCACAGCAACTTACAACTGCTCGAATGGCGCGTAGTGCCGGTCCGCCGTTGACGTGGTGTGTTTCAGAAAGTCTGCAATTTCATGCGCCCGTTGACGGTCCGCCATCCTTCCGAGCATGGTAATCCGCTTCCGGTTAGAAGTGAGGGAGAAGCGGTAAGCTGGATACAGGTCTGCCATGCCCGATCTGAAGAATTATTGCATGTATTTGTTAAGCAAGTATCAATCGTTTATATGTAGCGGTATATATTTCAATAATAAGTTTATATATGAAAAACACCAAATATTGCGCACAAACTCTGACACTTACTTTCTCCACGCGACTTGTACCCAGTGGTTGATGTTTGACTGCTGCACTGTGCCCACGCCGTTCTTAAAGCGGCCAAAAACCAGCTGGTTCGCCGTCTCCAACTTCGTAAGGCCCTCAAAGTACTGTGACCTAACGGTGGACACGTAAATTTCCAATAGCCGGAAAGTATGGACGTCCATGTGAAGGAATCCATACCTTCCGTACGTGGAGGTCTTGTGCACGTCGAGGTTGATCGACATCGATTTACCGTCATTAAAAGAAGTCGCCCGATCTACGTGCCGCATCTGAAATTTCAAATAGAAATGCTTGTATACATTTGTCGATCAATATACCACAGCCTATTTGCAATTAAATATCTTTTAAAATCAATTCAAAGCTTATGTAAATTACGTACCCTCAGGTTTGAGAACTCGCCGGTGCGTGACCCGTTCGACAAGGCAATCATCAGGACGAGAACCCCGCGTATGTCTTTCAGGGTGTTACCCGGTGATCTTTCAAAATTATCGATCGTCTCCAGAACGTAAGCGCTCTCTCGGTAGTGCTTCTCCAGCTCTATGTCGGTCGGCATTTGGGAGCTCTCCTCCACTCTTCTAACCACCTCCCAACGCTTGGCGTCATGGTTCGTCGATGTGAGACAGCCCGTTAGAAGACTCAAGGCCTGAAAAACACAGTTGAATAAGTAGCTGTAATACACATGTGCATAAATTTCAGAAATAAACTAAAACTAATAATTATACTATCCACTTTTGACACTTACATGATCCACCTTGCTTTCGTTAGCGTGGCCCTCACATTTGCACCATTTAAGGAACGCCATGCAGATGAATATTGCGGAGCGTACAGTTCCCGGCTTGTGCGCACATGTCAAGTACTTGTCGTGCACCTCAATGTGGTTTTCCCATTCCAGGACCGCATTAACGTCCGATCCCTCAGTGTAACCACAGAGAGCCAGGAAGCGGTTCGCCTTCATTGCCGACTCTTTGGCTCGGCTGTCCTTTACTGATCCCCCCGGCCGGCTTTTTAGGAAATTGGCATACTTGTCAACGATGGAGACTGGAACAAATATAATTGGAAGTTATTATTTGCTTTATTAAGGAAATGCGGAGTGTTCACGCGGTTAAGTTCATTTCATTGCAGATGCATATCATAACTTACAATTCCTGCGGCCAAACATAACCCTGGCGTTCGGAGTCAGCCCGAGACAGTGCTCCCTAGTGAGGAAGGGACATTCTCCCGCGCTGTCCGGGTCGTCATTCTCAACGATTCGCGGGTCTATTTCGCTCGCTTCATCAATGCCCGGGTCGTTATATTCAACGCTTTCGATGGCACTGGGAGCGTCGTTGGAGCTCGAGTGTGTTTCCACGGGCTTACTCTTCTGAACCTATAAGTGTATCATACAATTGAAATGCAAACGTTACAAGTTCGCGTGTTTCAGTGTCGTTTCATATGCTGATCAACATCTGTTAGTAATATACACAATTTACTTAATTGGCTTTTAATTTAACAAACATCAAATAGACAATACGCATATAAATTATAGTACTTAACTTCTTGAAATCGCTAAGTAGCTTCGAGTAATTCTCGGCGCTTCTGTCAATGTTGTGCACATCAAGTAGATGCTGCGTGCGGTTTACGACACATACATCGCAACAAGGGCATCTATGGTATTTTTTTTTCCGAGCCCGGCTCTTGCCACTTTGGGCCCGCGCTTCGGACAGGAGCGCCCTAAGCGGATTGCCGGAGAGCTGATGTTTACGCCTGACGTGGTCTGTAACACGTTTATACACTTTTTTGACCCCATCCGCCAGGCACAACGGACAGGGTCTCGGAATAGGTCTTTTAACTTTTGCCATCTGAAAATTGAGTTTGCAATATGTACGAATTTAACAATAAATAATACACGCTAAGCATATAAATAAACAATGAAATAAATATCATTCGAACCAATGTATTATATATAATTCTATCATACACTATTATATATTATTATAATAAAATATAATAAAATATAAAAATAATATAAAGTATAAAGTATAAAGAAATAAACTATTTACCTTGGATTTATTTTATGCTCACAGTTGTTAAACGCTCGTGACTGCGGAAATTTTGATCAGAACCGAAGATATAAAGTAGACACTACATAACATTACGTAACATTACGTAACCCCCGCTGCTTTCTCTGGCGGCTTATCAATCGAGTCGAGCCGAACAAAGGATTAACCAATTGACCCCCAACCGTGTTTTCAGGACTACCGAGCGCGTATCTGTATCTGCGCGTTTCGAATGCATATTTAAAAAGGGATGTATATACTGATTATTTTTAAACAAGGAAAGTCGCAAAATGAAAAGTCCAGGACATTTTTAAAAACTCTATCTAAAATGAACAAAATAACTTCGAATAGTTCTAAGTTTATATATATATATATATATATATATATATATATATATATATATATATATATATATATATATATATATATATATATATATATATATATATATAAATACATAAATATATATAAGAGAGAGAGAGAGAGAACCGTGGCAACAGATGCTTTCGCCGAAAGCACGGACGTTTGTGAGAGCATCCGACGAAAATTTCAAAGTCCCAAACCAACCCATCCCGACGGTCCCGCTGATCGAGGTGGTGTCCTTTTGGACTTTGCCCCTCTCGTTAGGGTTATAGTTAGGGTAAGTAACCCTAATTAGGTCACCGTACACCCCCGGGGGCCCCGGGGGTGGAGGAGCGCGAACGCTCTTATTCGACTCGCCCGACGGTCCCGCTGATCGAGGTGGTGTCCTTTTGGACTTAGCTCGTCACGTTACGGTTATCGTTAGGGTTAGTAACCCTAATTAGGTCACCGTAGACCCCCGGGCCCCGGGGGTGGGGGAGCGCGAACGCTCTTTTTCGACTCGGCCGACGGTCCCGCTGATCGAGGTGGTGTTCTTTTGGACATAGCCCGTCCCGTTAGGGTTATCGTTAGGGTTAGTAACCCTAATTAGGGTTATTTACCCTAATTAGGTCACCGTAGACCCCCGGGCCCCGGGGGTGGGGGAGCGCGAACGCTCTCATTCGACGCGCCCTACTGTCCCGCTGATGGAGCTGGTGTCCTCTTGGACTCTGCCCGTCCCGTTAGGGTTATATACCCTAAAAATACCCCAAATTAGGGTTATTTTCCCTACCCTGACCTACTTTAATCTGACCCCCGGGCCGTCCCGGGGGTCGAAGAGCGCCGACGACGGGTCCAGTCGATAGACGGGTCCAAGCCCCGAGTCGGCGGCCTGGTTTCGGCCGAGCATCTCCCCAGGGGGCGACGCAATCGCGGTTTTTGTGAATTTAGGCCCTATAGTACCGCTGAGGACGAAAACATTCCTATATATATGGGGGAAATATTTAAAAGTTTGGACTTAGAGCATTTTCAATGAAAATGGACTTAGAGCATTTTCAACGCATATTTCGGCTCGGAGGCTTTCGCGAGACGTACGGTCTCGGAGAGCGGTCTCGGAGCGCCTGTTTCTCGGCCGACTGACGCTTCTAAGGCCTGAAACGACGTACCGAGCCGAAACACCCCCATCGACGGCCTAGCTGGGAGGCCGCCGTGACTATTCCGAGGCAAGCTGGACTAGCTAGCGGGACCCCGTGTCCCTGGCCTTGCGGACCATCTCTCGCGGCCGGGGTCTCGGAAGGCGGCCTGGGCTAGCGGTCTCGTACGGGACTAGCTGGCCTCCCGTGTCCCTGGCCTTGCGGACCATCTCTCGCGGCCGGGGTCTCGGAAGGCGGCCTGGGCTAGCGGTCTCGTAAGGGACTAGCGGGACCTCGTGTCCCGCAAGATTCGCTGCGTATTTTACCGCAGCTGGCGGCGAAGAATCTGAGTGCCCGTGTTCCGAGACTTATTTGGACATAGAAATTTTCGACCGATTTCGGTTCGGTGAAAATTTTCTGCGTATTTTCCCGAAGCCGTCGACCTGAGATCTGAGATTTGGTCTTCCGAGACGGGGCCTCCCGTGTCCCTGGCCTTGCGGACCATCTCTCGCGGCCGGGGTCTCGGAAGGCGGCCTGGGCTAGCGGTCTCGTACGGGACTAGCGGGCCTCCCGTGTCCCTGGCCTTGCGGACCATCTCTCGCAGCGGGGGTCTCGGAAGGCGGTCTCGACTAGCGGGACCCCGTGTCCCTGGCCTTGCGGACCATCTCTCGCGGCCGGGGTCTCGGAAGGCGGCCTGGGCTAGCGGTCTCGTACGGGACTAGCGGGCCTCCCGTGTCCCTGGCCTTGCGGACGATCTCTCGCGGCCGGGGTCTCGGAAGGCGGCCTGGGCTGGCGGTCTCGTACGGGACTAGCGGGCCTCCCGTGTCCCTGGCCTTGCGGACGATCTCTCGCGGCCGGGGTCTCGGAAGGCGGCCTGGGCTGGCGGTCTCGTACGGGACTAGCGGGCCTCCCGTGTCCCTGGCCTTGCGGACGATCTCTCGCGGCCGGGGTCTCGGAAGGCGGCCTGGGCTGGCGGTCTCGTACGGGACTAGCGGGCCTCCCGTGTCCCTGGCCTTGCGGACGATCTCTCGCGGCCGGGGTCTCGGAAGGCGGCCTGGGCTGGCGGTCTCGTACGGGACTAGCGGGCCTCCCGTGTCCGTGGCCTTGCGGACCATCTCTCGCGGCCGGGGTCTCCGAAGGCGGCCTGGGCTTTTGCGTTTACGAGGGGGTCGATGGTGCCGCTGGCAAGGTACTATAGGTAAAATGGAGTACCGCTAAGGACGAAAACATTCCTATATATATGGTGGAAATATTTAAAGATTGGACTTAGAGCATTTTCAATGAAAATGGACTTAGAGCATTTTCAACGCATATTTCGGCTCGGAGGCTTTCGCGAGACGTACGGTCTCGGAGAGCGGTCTCGGAGCGCCTGTTTCTCGGCCGACTGACGCTTCTAAGGCCTGAAACGACGTACCGAGCCGAAACACCCCCATCGACGGCCTAGCTGGGAGGCCGCCGTGACTATTCCGAGGCAAGCTGGACTAGCTAGCGGGACCCCGTGTCCCTGTCCCCCGTGGCCTGGGCTAGCGGTCTCGTACGGGACTAGCGGGCCTCCCGTGTCCCTGGCCTTGCGGACCATATCTCGCGGCCGGGGTCTCGGAAGGCGGCCTGGGCTAGCGGTCTCGTAAGGGACTAGCGGGACCTCGTGTCCCGCAAGATTCGCTGCGTATTTTACCGCAGCTGGCGGCGAAGAATCTGAGTGCCCGTGTTCCGAGACTTATTTGGACATAGAAATTTTCGACCGATTTCGGTTCGGTGAAAATTTTCTGCGTATTTTCCCGAAGCCGTCGACCTGAGATCTGAGATCTGGTCTTCCGAGACGGGGCCTCCCGTGTCCCTGGCCTTGCGGACCATCTCTCGCGGCCGGGGTCTCGGAAGGCGGCCTGGGCTAGCGGTCTCGTACGGGACTAGCGGGCCTCCCGTGTCCCTGGCCTTGCGGACCATATCTCGCGGCCGGGGTCTCGGAAGGCGGCCTGGGCTAGCGGTCTCGTAAGGGACTAGCGGGACCTCGTGTCCCGCAAGATTCGCTGCGTATTTTACCGCAGCTGGCGGCGAAGAATCTGAGTGCCCGTGTTCCGAGACTTATTTGGACATAGAAATTTTCGACCGATTTCGGTTCGGTGAAAATTTTCTGCGTATTTTCCCGAAGCCGTCGACCTGAGATCTGAGATCTGGTCTTCCGAGACGGGGCCTCCCGTGTCCCTGGCCTTGCGGACCATCTCTCGCGGCCGGGGTCTCGGAAGGCGGCCTGGGCTAGCGGTCTCGTACGGGACTAGCGGGCCTCCCGTGTCCCTGGCCTTGCGGACCATCTCTCGCAGCGGGGGTCTCGGAAGGCGGTCTCGACTAGCGGGACCCCGTGTCCCTGGCCTTGCGGACCATCTCTCGCGGCCGGGGTCTCGGAAGGCGGCCTGGGCTAGCGGTCTCGTACGGGACTAGCGGGCCTCCCGTGTCCCTGGCCTTGCGGACCATCTCTCGCGGCCGGGGTCTCGGAAGGCGGCCTGGGCTAGCGGTCTCGTACGGGACTAGCGGGCCTCCCGTGTCCCTGGTCTTGCGGACCATATCTCGCGGCCGGGGTCTCGGAAGGCGGCCTGGGCTAGCGGTCTCGTAAGGGACTAGCGGGACCTCGTGTCCCGCAAGATTCGCTGCGTATTTTACCGCAGCTGGCGGCGAAGAATCTGAGTGCCCGTGTTCCGAGACTTATTTGGACATAGAAATTTTCGACCGATTTCGGTTCGGTGAAAATTTTCTGCGTATTTTCCCGAAGCCGTCGACCTGAGATCTGAGATTTGGTCTTCCGAGACGGGGCCTCCCGTGTCCCTGGCCTTGCGGACCATCTCTCGCGGCCGGGGTCTCGGAAGGCGGCCTGGGCTAGCGGTCTCGTACGGGACTAGCGGGCCTCCCGTGTCCCTGGCCTTGCGGACCATCTCTCGCAGCGGGGGTCTCGGAAGGCGGTCTCGACTAGCGGGACCCCGTGTCCCTGGCCTTGCGGACCATCTCTCGCGGCCGGGGTCTCGGAAGGCGGCCTGGGCTAGCGGTCTCGTACGGGACTAGCGGGCCTCCCGTGTCCCTGGCCTTGCGGACGATCTCTCGCGGCCGGGGTCTCGGAAGGCGGCCTGGGCTGGCGGTCTCGTACGGGACTAGCGGGCCTCCCGTGTCCCTGGCCTTGCGGACGATCTCTCGCGGCCGGGGTCTCGGAAGGCGGCCTGGGCTGGCGGTCTCGTACGGGACTAGCGGGCCTCCCGTGTCCCTGGCCTTGCGGACCATCTCTCGCGGCCGGGGTCTCCGAAGGCGGCCTGGGCTTTTGCGTTTACGAGGGGGTCGATGGTGCCGCTGGCAAGGTACTATAGGTAAAATGGAGTACCGCTAAGGACGAAAACATTCCTATATATATGGTGGAAATATTTAAAGATTGGACTTAGAGCATTTTCAATGAAAATGGACTTAGAGCATTTTCAACGCATATTTCGGCTCGGAGGCTTTCGCGAGACGTACGGTCTCGGAGAGCGGTCTCGGAGCGCCTGTTTCTCGGCCGACTGACGCTTCTAAGGCCTGAAACGACGTACCGAGCCGAAACACCCCCATCGACGGCCTAGCTGGGAGGCCGCCGTGACTATTCCGAGGCAAGCTGGACTAGCTAGCGGGACCCCGTGTCCCTGTCCCCCGTGGCCTGGGCTAGCGGTCTCGTACGGGACTAGCGGGCCTCCCGTGTCCCTGGCCTTGCGGACCATATCTCGCGGCCGGGGTCTCGGAAGGCGGCCTGGGCTAGCGGTCTCGTAAGGGACTAGCGGGACCTCGTGTCCCGCAAGATTCGCTGCGTATTTTACCGCAGCTGGCGGCGAAGAATCTGAGTGCCCGTGTTCCGAGACTTATTTGGACATAGAAATTTTCGACCGATTTCGGTTCGGTGAAAATTTTCTGCGTATTTTCCCGAAGCCGTCGACCTGAGATCTGAGATCTGGTCTTCCGAGACGGGGCCTCCCGTGTCCCTGGCCTTGCGGACCATCTCTCGCGGCCGGGGTCTCGGAAGGCGGCCTGGGCTAGCGGTCTCGTACGGGACTAGCGGGCCTCCCGTGTCCCTGGCCTTGCGGACCATCTCTCGCGGCCGGGGTCTCGGAAGGCGGCCTGGGCTAGCGGTCTCGTACGGGACTAGCGGGCCTCCCGTGTCCCTGGCCTTGCGGACCATCTCTCGCGGCCGGGGTCTCGGAAGGCGGCCTGGGCTAGCGGTCTCGTAAGGGACTAGCGGGACCTCGTGTCCCGCAAGATTCGCTGCGTATTTTACCGCAGCTGGCGGCGAAGAATCTGAGTGCCCGTGTTCCGAGACTTATTTGGACATAGAAATTTTCGACCGATTTCGGTTCGGTGAAAATTTTCTGCGTATTTTCCCGAAGCCGTCGACCTAAGATCTGAGATCTGGTCTTCCGAGACGGGGCCTCCCGTGTCCCTGGCCTTGCGGACCATCTCTCGCGGCCGGGGTCTCGGAAGGCGGCCTGGGCTAGCGGTCTCGTACGGGACTAGCGGGCCTCCCGTGTCCCTGGCCTTGCGGACCATATCTCGCGGCCGGGGTCTCGGAAGGCGGCCTGGGCTAGCGGTCTCGTAAGGGACTAGCGGGACCTCGTGTCCCGCAAGATTCGCTGCGTATTTTACCGCAGCTGGCGGCGAAGAATCTGAGTGCCCGTGTTCCGAGACTTATATGGACATAGAAATTTTCGACCGATTTCGGTTCGGTGAAAATTTTCTGCGTATTTTCCCGAAGCCGTCGACCTGAGATCTGAGATTTGGTCTTCCGAGACGGTCGATAGTACCGCTGGCAAGGTACAATAGGTAAAATGGAGTACCGCTGAGGACGAAAACATTCCTATATATATGGGAGAAAAAAATTTTTTGACTCTCGCGACTGGCCTACCCACTAGACGTGGTCTCCCCGTAGGCATTAGCGGACAGTCGCGGGACATCGGGCGCTTCCCTCGTCTCGTACGGCAGCGCGCTTAGACCGAGGTCTGCTAGGGCCACCCAAACCCTACGTAGTCGCTCGGTCCGGCCTCGAAGCAGGAGGCCACAATGCGGCGCTAGCTAGCTACCCAGGCCTGGTCGGTAAAAACCCCACTAACGTGCGGGAACGACCTCGTCTCGTACGTGCGACAGCGCTCTTGGACCGAGGTCTGCTAGGGCCACCCAACCCCTACGTAGTCGCTCGGTCCGGCCTCGAAGCAGGAGGCGAGAATACGGCGCTAGCTAGCTACCCAGGCCTGGTCGGTAAAAACCCCACTAACGTGCGGGAACGACCTCGTCTCGTACGTGCGACAGCGCTCTTGGACCGAGGTCTGCTAGGGCCACCCAACCCTACGTAGTCGCTCGGTCCGGCCTCGAAGCAGGAGGCGAGAATACGGCGCTAGCTAGCTACCCAGGCCTGGTCGGTAAAAACCCCACTAACGTGCGGGAACGACCTCGTCTCGTACGTGCGACAGCGCTCTTGGACCGAGGTCTGCTAGGGCCACCCAAACCCTACGTAGTCGCTCGGTCCGGCCTCGAAGCAGGAGGCGAGAATACGGCGCTAGCTAGCTACCCAGGCCTGGTCGGCGAACCCCCTACCCTGCGGGGGCCACCTGCCCGTGGAGCGGCGAAGCAGCCAGCTTGGAAAAGGCAAGAATCTCGGCCGCCGAAGCGGCTCGCAGTGGTCCCGGCCGCATTCACACCCGGCCAGCGGGAAAAATACCACAGGCCTGCCCTCGGTGGCGCGAACGGGGACTAGTGGACGAACTAGCAGTCGGTCCCGAGACGCTCGCAGTCGGTCTCGGCTTCCGTGCCCTCGATACGGAGAGCCTTGACGTGTCCTGCCAGCTCGGCGCGGTCTTTCAACCGAAGCCGGGCGGCGACCAGTCGAACGTAGTACGGGAGCGCTCGCTCGCAGCGGTTGCGGTGAATCGGCCGCGTCTCGCAGCTTGAGCTCGAAGCGTGCCCTGGGCTTACGTCTCTGCAATCGGTCGGCTGGCTGGTAGGCCGCGCGTGTTCCCCCAGCGGAACGAGAACGCGCAGCTGCCGAACGAAGCCTAGCCGGCCAGAGACGAGCCCAGTGCGAGAGAGTCGGATAGAGGCTCGCAAAGCGATTTCACGGGCGACTCGCGCGGGTAAGGCCGTGAACACGGTCTCGCGAACGTAGTCGCCCTAGGGGACGAACGAGAGCGGCTGGCCGCTGGCTCGCAGCTGCTGCCCAGGGCAGACTAGTGTCGGCAGGTGGACACGCACGGTAGTAGGCGAATCGAACGCGGGGGACGCCCCGCGATGCCGAGGCCGGTTCCGCCATACCAACGCCGGAAAGCCCGAAGCAGCAGCCGGTGAACTAGCACGCTAGCCGCCAGTCCCAGAAACACGTTTCGTCGTCGCAGCAGCCCGAGCGAGAGCGCAAGCGAGCAGTTGCCGCTCTCGCAGGCGGGCGTGCGCACGCGTACGTATACAACAGTAGCTATCTGGTTGATCCTGCCAGTAGTCATATGCTTGTCTCAAAGACTAAGCCATGCATGTCCAAGTACACGCCTTCACACGGCGAGACTGCGAATGGCTCATTAAATCAGTTATGGTTCCTTAGATCGTACAATCCTACTTGGATAACTGTGGCAATTCTAGAGCTAATACATGCAACGAAGCTCCGACCCTCGCGGGGAAGAGCGCTTTTGTTAGCCCAGACCAACGCGGTCGCCGCAAGGCGGCCGCAACGCGTGGTGACTCTGGACAACTTTGTGCCGATCGCACGGCCTCGCGCCGGCGACGTATCTTTCAAGTGTCTGCCCTATCAACTGTCGATGGTACGTGCTATGCCTACCATGGTGATAACGGGTAACGGGGAATCA
>NC_068355.1:177641703-177651703 GCF_020536995.1 Dreissena polymorpha
TAACCCTAACCCTAACCCTAACCCTAACCCTAACCCCTAACCCTAACCCTAACCCTAACCCTAACCCTAACCCCTAACCCTAACCCTAACCCTAACCCTAACCCTAACCCTAAACCCTAACCCTAACCCTAACCCTAACCCTAAGGGATAAAACAAGAGCACCGCATAGCGGGCAGAGTTACGCTCGGCTGTGGGTGCAGTTTTGAAAAAATGAAAGTAAATGAATAACCGTGATTCACAGTGACATTTTACAAATTGACACAAAAATGGGTGTGGTGCATCTTCATAGGTTGAAGCATCTGATTTTAGAGCCTATTTTAAAGTTTTATATTAGAGGTCAAATTGACCTTAACCTTTGACCTTGTGACCCAAAAATCGGTGTGGGGTGTAGAACTCATCCTGAAGATGCAACTACATTATGAAGATTCAAAGTTGTAAGTGGAAGCACTTTGATTTTAGAGCCCATGTTAAGGTTTAGGTATGATGCGGACGGCGGACAAGCTGGGTATGACAATACCTGTGGTATTCTTCGAAAACGGCTGAGCTTATAAAATCACATGCAAATTTACTTTCACTTTTTTAAACAATTATTTGTAGTTGTTCATTTGTGTTTTGTTTTGTTTCACATTTTTTGCTTACGAAAGTAATCAAAACATATAAAAGAAGCGATGCCAAAACATTAAAGACATCAGAGTTTAATAAAATTGCGTCAAACATTATGTTATACAGTATAAAATGCAGTCATATACAAAATGCATGCACATTGTCGGAACATGTATAATTCTCAGCAGATTTGTTAAAATGAAACAGTTTTATGGTTATACATTAATAATTAATTACTACAATAACTAGAAATGGCGCGGCAGAGGCCGACGCGTATCCCCACGCCGAATGTTTGACCTTGGTGTGCCCCAGGGTTGGTAATGGGGCCATGCATAGCTGAGATTGACCGTATTGTCATAAGAGAAGTTCATCATCAATTACAAGTGAATTGGTGTAGAAATGAAGAAGTTATAGTAAAAGGCAATTTTGGGTGGGTGTGGTCTATGTGGGCGGGGCCCCAGGGTTGGTAATGGGGCCATGCATAGTTGAGATTGACCGTATTGTCATAAGAGAGGTTCAGTATCAATTTGAAGTGAATCGGTGTAGAAATGAAGAAATTATAGTAAAAGGCAATTTTGGGTGGGTGTGGTCTATGTGGGCGGGGCGCCCCAGGGTTGGTAATGGGGCCATGCATAGTTGAGATTGACTGTATTGTCATAAGAGAAGTTCAATATCAATATGAAGTGAATCGGTGTAGAAATGAAGAAATTATAGTAAAGGCAATTTGGGGTGGGTGTGGTCTATGAAGGCGGGGCCCCAGGGTTGGTTATGGGGCCATGCATAGTTGAGATTGACCCTAATGTCATAAGAGAAGTTCAGTATCAATTAGAAGTGAATCCGTGTAGAAATGAAAAAAATATAGTAAATGGAATTTTTTGGTGGGTGTGGCCTATGTGGGCGGGCGCCCCAGGGTTGGGATTGGGGCCATGCATAGTTGAGATTGACCCTAATGTCATAAGAGAAGTTCAGTATCAATTTGAAGTGAATCCGTGTAGAAATGAAAAAATTATAGTAAATGGAAATTTTTGGTGGGTGTGGCCTATGTGGGCGGGGCTCCCCAGGGTTGGGAATGGGGCCATGCATGGTTGAGATTGACCGTATTGTCATAAGAGAGGTCCAGTATCAATTTGAAGTGAATCGGTGTAGAAATAAAGAAGTAAATGTAAAATAACCTAAAAAAATGAGTGATAATTTCTGACGCGGCCCCACCCCAACCGCTATAACTTTTGACCCAGGGGTCAGATCAAAATTCCAAATAGTGCAGGGTCACACATATGCTCATAGCTACCATGTGTGTAAGTTTCAAGATTCTAGTGCTTTTAGTGTAGGAGGAGATAGTGGCCAGGACGGACGGACAGACAGACAGACGGACGGACGGCGGAGATAACCACAATATCCCCACCTTTTTTTCAAAAAGCGTGGGGATAATTAAATATGTTCTTTATAATATTAATTGTTTATACATATGAAGAAACTTATATTTGTAGCACAGAATCAGGTTTACCAATGACCAGTTTAGAACCACAGATAATACAGAAAACAGATTCCATGTACAATGTGACCCCCAGGGTAGAACACCAAAATACAAGATGCAAGGAGAGTACCAAATAAGAGAAGACTTCAACAGTCATTTTGTTGTACAATTTAATATGTGACATGTTTTGAGACCAGTTTTTATCGCTGGATTCAAATTTAAACAACTGTTGTAGAGAATCCCTATGAATTTACATCATTACGCATCATTTAATAAAACCTAAGTAAAAAGTCTTTTCAGAATATAACAAGTTATAAGTAGTTGTTTGGCTATTTAAATGTTTTAAAGCATGTGATCCCTAGAATGTGGCATATTCAGAATCATAATTGACTTGTTACATACATAAAAGAGTTAATCTTATCAGATTAGTGTGACTTAGCCACTTAAATACGTTTTAAGGTGACACAGAATTATGCACTTGTTATGCATGTTAATCATCGTTTTAGTGAATGGGTTCAGAATATTATCGTTTAATAACTAATGATGTCAGGATGATCTAATACAGAGTCACCAATAATCAATTCTCTTCTCGCAAAATCATAGCTTGGGGATTTAGGTTCATTTATCAGCAAAATCTTGCAAACTTAATTAGCAAGCACCAAATTCTCCATGAATGTACCTTAATATGTGCTCTTTCCAAAAAACCTGTTTGCCACCAAAAATAATAACATGGCAGCCATTTTTTTTCCAAAATGGCGGCTGCGTAATTGTGTATACAATTTTTATTGAAAATCAAGGTATTTGCACTCGGAGACTAATGAAAACAAACATTATTTTCCGTAAAGCCTTTGGCTTTACATGTATCAATAGCATGTCTGTCAGACGCTGCGCATACGGCCCGCAATTATAAAGATCCGGAAAATACACCATGCACTACGCTCCGCACAGTACACATCGAAGAACCCGGATAGTCATTGTCTTTTCGGCGCTTGAAGCGAGAGCACGATTTTATCGGTGAGTTTCACATGGCCCGATATTTTTTTTAAATTATATTGGCTCCACCTAGGACGTAGTCCAGGTATTTGTTGATTTTATTATTACAGAAAGTTTCCGTTTTTACAGTTCTTTGCTGTTATTTATTTGTTAATTGTAACTCTGGTTAAAGTTAAAATGAGCCAGTCCGAGAACGAAGTTCTCGAGTACACTGCAAATGTTCTGTTCTCATCTTCGGAAAGCGAAGGTGAGTTTTCGGGGTTCGAGGCAGATAGCGCCGAACCAAAACAGTGCCAACAACGAAAGCTTAAATCGGTTGTTAAGCGAGTACATAAAAGTTTGACACGAACTGACGTAAATAATAATTCTAAAAATGACTCAAAACAGACAAAGGGAAAGCAAAAAGCCACAAAGAAAACAACCCCTAAGTCAACAAGTATAGGCTTATTTGATTTAGATAATTTGTCTGCCAATGATATTGATGTACTGAGAAAAAAGCTGGGCATTTTTGATATGCCAGTAGAGGAAGTGTGTGATGACTTTGAGGGTTTTGACCCCCAGAATGCCCCAAATTTGAGAATAGAGGTTGAAAATGAAAATGAATTTACAAATTCAGATGCAAATGATTCTATAGGTGCACGAAAATATGCCCAAGACTCTAGCAATAACATGACATCTAAGTTGAAAAATAGTCTTTTTGACGATTCTGATCAGGTTGAAGATCGATCAGACTGGAAATTGCCCAAGATTAAAACAAAAGTTAAAGGACCAGCTATTACACAATCTTTGGCTGACTTAATTAGTGTGGCTTGTACATCACAGTGTGACATTGAATCTGTTTCAGAGAAGTATCATGTTCCTGAAAATTGTGAGAAATTAAATCCTCCCACTGTTAACAATGAGATATGGAAAATTTTAGACAAAAGAACACGTACTTATGATCGTCTTTTCCAAGACATACAATCACTACTTTCATCAGGCATAGTCCCAATTCTGAAATTGGTCCAAGTGCTTAAGCAGTCATTGATGACCAATGAAGAGGCTAAAGAGTTAATCTCGGACTCTCTGACATTATTGGGTCAAGCCCAGTTCAATTTGAGTGTCCGTACGCGATATCTTCTTAAACCTAATCTAGACCAGAAAAACAAAAATTTGTGTAGCATAAACATGCCTGTGACAACCCAACTGTTTGGGGACGACATTGCCAAGGAAGTGAAGAATTGCGAGACCAGTCTTAATCTTGGAAAGATGAGACCGCAGCAAAGTTTTCAGCCCAATTTCTTTCCGAGGGGAGGATTCCGTGGAAGGTTTCCACGTAATTTCAATAGAGGTCGTGGCAATGTAAGATACATGCCATATGGACAGGCACCTGCCTTCAATCCTCGAGGATTTAGAGGACCCATGAGAGGAGGACCTAGAGGCGGTAAAGGTTTAAAACCCTCGGCAACTGTATCAGCCCCAAACGAGGGCAATTAGGAGCGGTAGGTAGACTCAAACACTGTTATAAGTCCTGGGAATTTTTTACCAGTGATCAATGGATTTTGAATAATATAAAAGGCTATGTCCTGGAATTTGAGTCAAAACCTTTTCAAACAGTTATTCCAAATGAAATCTCTTTTAATGAATCAGAAATTCAGATTATTGATCAAGAGGTGGATGATTTATTGAAAAAAGGAGCTATTGTCGGTTCTGAGTGGGAGCCAGACCAGTTTATTTCAAATATATTTGTGGTCAAAAAACCTAATGGAAAATTTAGACCAATTATAAACCTCAAAAGGTTAAATAATTTTGTTCATTATGAACATTTTAAACAAGAGCATTTTAAGATAGTGCTTGAATTAATTCAAGAAAATGATTTCTTTTGTTCTGTGGATTTACAAGATGCTTATTTTTCGGTTCCTATTCATCCAGATTATCAAAAGTATTTGAAATTTACATGGAAAGGAGTTTTATATGCATTTGTTTGCCTGCCGTTTGGGTATAGTGCAGCACCCAGAGTATTTACAAAGTTGTTAAAACCAGTTTATGCATGGTTTAGGTCCCAAAGTATTAGATGTGCTTACTATATTGATGATTCTATTAATATGAGTTTAGACAGACATATATGTTTACAGAATGCTGAAACAATTTGTTCCACATTACAGTCTCTTGGTTATGTGGTAAATCCCACTAAGTCAGTTCTAGTGCCAACACAAAGGATTGTGTTCTTTGGTTTTATAATAGATTCCGTTCAGTTTATGATATTCCTTACAGAGGAGAAAATAGAAAAAATTATTCTTAAAGCTCGAAGACTTTTGTCTAGTATAGAGTAATAGTTAGAGACCTGTCATCGTTTATAGGTCTTTTAGTTAATGCTTTTTATGCAGTTCTAGAGGCTCCTTTGCATTATAGACAACTGGAACGTTTAAAATTAGAAGGACTTGGAAATAATAACAGTTTTGATAATGAAATAATGTTAAATGGGAGAGTTATTCAAGACTTGCATTGGTGGATTGGGAATGTTAATTGTAAAAATGGTAAAAGGATTAGACCTAAGAAAGTCAGTTTCATTTGTCAAACTGATGCATCTTTATTAGGTTGGAGTTGTGTTGACAACGAATCTGGTAGATTTGTTAATGCTGAATGGACGAAAAAAGATTCCGAATATCATATTAATTTTTTGGAGCTTAAAGCGATTTTTCTTGGGTTACAGTCATTATATGATAAAACCAATGATTGTCATATAAGAGTTTTTTCTGATAATGTATCTGCAGTGACCTATGTTAATGATATGGGAGGAATGACTTATCAAAAAATGGATGGTTTAGCAGCAGAAATTTGGTAGTGGTGTTTAAAAAATAATAATTATCTTTCAGCTGCCTATGTGAAAAGATCAGAGAATAATGTTGCTGATTTTTATTCTCGATATTTAAATAAATCATCAGAATGGATGTTGAAACAAGAGATTTTTGAAAGAATTTGTTCAGAGTATTTTATACCTGATATTGATCTCTTTGCATCAAGCCTTAATTGTAAATGTAATAAGTTTGTTTCTTGGGTTCCTGAACCTCAAGCTTATTTCAATGATGCTTTTTTAATTTCATGGTCAGATTTTGAACCATATTTGTTTCCGCCATTTGCCTTAATTGGTAAGGTACTGAACAAACTAGTACAAGATAATGATAAACGAGCTATATTGATTATTCCAGTATGGAGATCTCAATTTTGGTTCCCAAATGTTTTGTTTTTTTTAGAAAGAACTGTCTCATAATCATGATAAATATATCTCAAATTTATTTCATAAACAACTAACAAAGTATATAACTATAATTTATATTATTTTGATTTATTATAAAGAGTTATATTCAGTTGGTTTTTCAAATCAGTGGACTTTCCGCATTAACTGCATTTTTCTCCCAAAATGGCCAGGAAAAGGCCTGCTGTATCTATATTGTGTCAATATTTGTTGATAAAATCATTCCAAATACATGTAGGTCCATTTTATTGATAAAAAATGCTCAAATTTGCCATTTTATCGATTTAAGAGATCCTGATTAGACTCAAAATGGCTAAGAAAACTGGGACTGTGCATGAAGGCTGACTGTCTGAAACTAATTTTGAAAAAATCATTGATTTTTATTTCATTTAAAGGAAAAGGACAAAGACATTCAGCTGTGAATATTATTTTCATACAAAAATGTGTATTAATACAATAAATATCATTACATATAAACAAGTGAATTTTTAATTTTCCCCTTTTCCTAAAAAACGACGAATTTTTTCCCCTTTGGACGGGCCCCGCCACCATTCCCCTATAAGTGAAAAAAAACACTGTCGAGTCGTTGATTCGTCGTAACTACTAAATATAAACGGTTCTCAGTTCTCAATGTTATTGATTTATTGATATTATTTCCTGTTAGATTACCTCGTCACAAGGATTTGTTGACCGACCCAGAGGATGGAACATCACATCCACTATCCAAAAGTATGGACTTGGTCGCAGTGCAGCTATCAGCCGACATTTGCTTGTGCAAGGAGTTCCTTCAGGAGCAGTCTCAGTTATCCTTATAACTCATGGAAATCAGGAACAGAAAAACAGTATAGTTTGTCATGGCGTAAGTGGTGTATTTGGAATCAAGAACGAGGTAAAAATCCCATTAAAACCTCTGAGACGCAGATAATAGCTTATTTATTTTACCTGTTAAAAAACAATAAGTCTTATTCAGTGCTGAACACACATAAAGCAATGCTTTTGCAGACTTTAAATATTTTAGGCAATAAATGGTGTGAATCTCCAACATTAATTAGTAGGTTTATGAGAGGTGTAGCTATTATGAAACCTGTGGTTCCAAGGTACAAATTTACATGGGACGTGTCTTGTGTTTTGCAACTATTAAAGTCGCTTATGCCTTTGAAAAAGTTATTTTTGAAAACATTAACGCTAAAGTTAGTTGGTTTGGTGGCTTTGGCTGCTGCCCCTCGTGCACAAACTATTGTGTCCTTGAATATTGATTGTGTTAAAATTGATTATACTACTTGTGAAGCGGTGTTTTATTTCAAAAATTTGTTGAAAACTACGCCAGTGGGTAAAAAACAAAGTTTTTATTTAAAATTGCAGCACTTTCAGGAAGAAAGTATATGTGTGTTTCATACCTTAATTCATTATATGAAAAGAACTAAGCATCTTAGACTTTCATCTCAGTTGTTTGTGTCTTATGTTTCTTATAAAGAAGTGTCTACAAGTACTATTGCACGATGGTTGAAGGATGTTTTAGTTATGTCAGGTATTGATGTGGCTATTTTTAAGCCACATTCATTCAGATCAGCAGCAGTTTCTGCTGCAGTTAAAGGAAATTGTTCCATTAATAATATCCTTAAAACGGCAGGGTGGAATACTGATTCCAATTTCTACAAGTTTTATTATAGAGACATTGTTGAAAGGTCTGATGTACCATTTGTTCAGGCAGATTTTTCGCAGGTTTAATTGTATCATTAAACTTAGTGTTTTTTCATATGTAATATGTTAAAATATACATGTATACATATACAAAGTGAAGGTTTATTTAACCGTATTGTTTTCATTTGTTGACGTTTCAGGTGTTTGTATGAACAGTCACAAATGTTTTTCTATTACGTTTGTATTCTGTCATATATGGTTGGGGTATGGAATGCCTATTATCATATTGTATACCTATTGTGTATTATTTTGTTAACATGTTGAAATAATACAATCTAGACAGGAAAGGAACTTAAGAATTGGTTTTATATCTGTGTCCTGCTAGATTTGTTGTCAGTCTTTAAAGATGCTATTGATACATGTAAAGCCAAAGGCTTTACGGAAAATAATGTCCCCTCATCCAAGCGTTTGTGACGGATGAGGTTCATTATTAGAAGTAAAGCCGGAGGCTGAGCATGTATCAACCCACCCCTGTTGTTGTATAAGGGTCATATGGAAGTGTTATTCTTCTTTTTCACCCTCCCAGGTTGACATTTACTGACAACAAATAACTTTTAAACAATGATTATCCGGGTTCTTCGATGTGTACTGTGCGGAGCGTAGTGCATGGTGTATTTTCCGGATCTTTATAATTGCGGGCCGTATGCGCAGCGTCTGACAGACATGCTATTGATACATGCTCAGCCTCCGGCTTTACTTCTAATAATGACCCTTATCCGTCACAAACGCTTGGATGAGGGGACATTTTTCGGGTTGCAAGCTTTGTTGTCAAGAATGTTTAAAAGATACAATTTATTCTTCTTTAGATTTGAAATATTGTACATTTGCATCAAAATTGTCGCAATTTGCACAATAATTGTGAACCACATATGTATGTATATCTCACAATAAAGTTATAATATAAAGACAATACACACACATGTATGGCACACATAAACAGCTGTGTTATAACATGTTGAATAAATAAGTATATATAGCGCTAAAAAATAAAACTATTTTCAACCTAGGGTTGCGCTTATTATGGATTTATTGGTATCAATTGTTGGACAGTACCTTCCAAAAAATAAAAATAACACAAAATGAACCACAATCATCACCTTTGTCATAAAGACTAGCTTGAACTTCAAGATTATTAATAATAGTTTATTGTAAATCTAGAGGTGCAACATCATTACTTGAAGACTTATATTTATTGACTCTAAGTTATATGTGATCAATCTTGTTTACTGGCGTTTAATTGAGTTTGAGTTATTCAGAACTTCTCTTCTTATTTGTATTTGAACTTTTTTTATTCACATATATTGTTTAAGGATCGTTAGGTGTTTTACTATGGTATGACTAAACGTATGATCTTATTAAGACATTTACTGGCACTTTATTGTAATTGGTACTGTTTACATATGCCCTACAATCAATGCAGAGTATGAAAACTCATAGTCCGAAGATTGCTTTATATTGAATATGCATCTTGGCTGATAAAATGTCAATCTATATTGCAACTATCTTAGTTCGAGATAAATAAATGATGTAAACACTCGTCAATAGACATTATCAAGATAAAGACGGATAAAACCCCAAACACGTGTTATTGACGTCCGAGCATTTAACCTGTATATGCATATCAGGTGATTTTACATCATGCGATCAAGATAATTCAAATAGTATCTGTGTTTAAGATATTCAATTTATAGAACGTGGGATGATAAAATCAAGGTGTCCTTTTCTATAACATGTGATTTTCAGATAAAGATTGCAAGCTATTAGCCAAGTCAGCATTTAATGTTGTGCATTGATATTCAATTGTTTCATTGATTTGCAGTATACAAATGACACGCTGACCCCAAAATATAAAACCTAGTGAAGAACTCCATAATAACGTTACGACTCAATTTTCATAAACTCGCAGTTATAAGGATTGTTACTTTACTTTTCAGACAAGGTCTAGTATCGTGCTATTTGCGAAAACAAAACAACATTTTTCAAAACTAATAATA